>NW_014333027.1:3711024-3719498 GCF_000341935.2 Cephus cinctus
GGGGGGGCAGTAAATGATATAGACATGGTTGAAGATGACGTAACAAAGAATCAATATTGAGGACATTGCGCAATTCAAACGAAAGAAATAAAAATGATATATCCACAAAAAAAAAAAGATAAAATATAAAGAAAGGAATACTTTGGTTCCTGAATGTAGACAATTTTAGAACAAAATAGTGATAGGTACGAAGTTGAAAATGTATCTAAAGAAATTTACAAAGGTGTTGTTTTAACTGGTGGCAACAATTGCGGTAATATTCCAGTCTAGTCACGCACGTCTTGACACGGTGTCCCAATGTCTCCAAAGTGCCTATCGTTTATCTCCATTTGACACACCGTCGGCTGATTCCGGTCTTCTTCGGTTCTGGCAGATGTAAAGGAACCAGTTTAGTTATAGACATTATTGACGCGCATTTGAGAGACACGGAATTCGGTGACCGGAAGTCATACAAATATTCAATTACGTGCAACAAATTTGACTGGTTATGTATAGTATTTTCTAGTAAAATTATTTGATAATTATGTCTCTGTTAACGAGCTGCGCAGTGCATGACTCAGAATACTTATTATTTTAACTTAGGTATGCTTCCGGTAATTTAGCGCGGGAACACAATCCGGTTCCCTCGCTTCGTGCCGCCGTGGCCATATTTCGTTTGTAAATGTTATTTTTAAATCTAAGTTAGGAGAAGATTTACGGTCGATGAGGAATACTCGCATATTTCATCCAGGGGCGACCAATTCCATTCCCAACGTATTTCTCGTTTATTAATACGGGGATCACAGGATCTCGAGAGTTCCTATGGGAGTCTTTCAATTTCGTAAAAGTAATTATCTCAAGAGCCGCGTCGATTTAGAAGTGTACACAAATTTTAAATTACCAAGGCCTCTGACCTAATTCCACAAAACTCGAAACTTGTATCGAGGCTAATTTATTTCACAAAGGATGATGACGACAGTGTCAGTTTGTAGATATATAAAAATGTGCGTAAACTAGTAACGAGATTGATCTAGATTTGATGGAGGAAAGGAAGTTCATGGAGTTTAAGAAAATACGAGTAAACATGCAAAACATGCGCAGCACGCGAACTTCTCGTATAAGCTGATAATAATAGAAATCTGGTAACGAATTCCAAAATTTTACTGGCGTGCGAAACCGATGCAAATTATATTCTTTTATAAGAATTGATTACGAACGTTCGTAAGAACGTTCGCTGACAGATCATAGATCAAATGCATTTTTTGGTTATTTTTATCAATACATGTGTATTACTTTTAACTGAATTTTGATTTTTTGCCATTAAACGAAAGTATCACTTAAATACTTAAACCGAAACCGGTTTTCAATTTATTACACTATGCTAAAATAGACTTTGTTCATTATTATACGTATTACTTCTTCGCTGATAGTTGACTAGTTGTAACCGGTTTTAACGTCGTACTTCTGCTTGCTTTTAAATATGTTATACGGAAAGTAAACCTTTCCTTATTGCAAAATGTAATAGTTTAGTTACATAATTGTATCCACTGTCCATTACAAGATAATCACTAATAGAATATTTTTAGTCGGTTACTCCTTTAATAAGTTCGTTTCGACATTACTGTCCTCTCCTTAGAGAATCTACATTATGCAATTGTATACAAGTAATATTGTCTTACCTGCGAAATCTGTCAATTTTGGCAAATCTTGGATTAAATAGTATTTGGTTTATTTTGATTATTTGAACTTTTGACCGCAGCGTAAGGTGGCTCTCTTATTAAAGTATAAATAAGAAAAAATATCTGTATAATTCTTTTTGTGTTTAACTACGTAAATTTTATTCAAACAGCTCATAAAAGGGAAACATTTTGAATCTAGTGTGACAAAACAAGACAATCATGAGTTTCTCAAATATGAATTCGAACACGTCACGACTATCATGCTCCTTAAAGCTAAATATCGGATTGACCGCGTACTACCTATAGAGCCTACTAGTAGGCCGATAGTGGCAGGCTTCCAGGCTGTGAACGTCGACGTTTATTAATAGGTCAATCATAGCGAACTAGCAGCATGCTATGTTTCGAATATTTACACAATGCTCAAGCGGATATATTTCCACTAGATATAAATATTAAAGACAGCATTTTACAAGCATCCTCTTTAAATTCGTTTTACAGCTGAAAGCCAGTCAGTTACCGGCGCTTGTTCAAAAAAATGTTCTTACGTCTTCAATAAATTTAGTATTTGCGAGTCGCTCGTGCACTATTAGCAGATAACTATGCTATGTAAGTCTATAAGTGGCTCGAGAAGTAGCGCGTATTAACAATAAGATACAGCTTATAAATAAAGGCCGCGTCTACGAGATATATCGTTGCACATCTTGCACGTAAGAGAATAGAAAGTCACGTAAATCACGGCATTCGGTGCACCGCGGATACATTAGTGAGTTGAGCCAATAACGTCAGACATAGTAGTTATGTAAGCTGGAGCAATATCTGGCTAGTAATTTAACATAGGAAACTCCAACATACCTAGGTAGTCCTTCGTGTATCTAATCTAGCCGACGTATGTACTATAGACAGTTGAGTTACGTTAGTAATGGTATTAATTAAATTTCTGTTTGCTATCGCAGTAGTTCTGAATATTTCCATTGAATTCGTAATTGTAAAGCATATCGAACTCTTTGGTGAATGTTCGGATATCTTGAGAATATATTAAATAGTTGAGATTGGATGGTTTTCGTATATCCTAAAACATTACCGGAGTATGGTGACAGATAGTCTGTAATTTCACATAAATTCAATGATACAATAGAAAGCTAAATCCCACAAATCTCGATATTTATGGTGCAATTAAATTATTGTCCGTGAACTGCCTTACCTCATTCCCAACGATTCGTTCTTCGTCATGACGTAAAATCCCATCGAGTAGTACGTGACTAACTCGTGACGTCATTATAGGGTTCCTTCTATCACGTAGCATCTACCCTCGACACGGCAGTGATTAATCGCGCGAGCGAATTCGTTGAGAAGCATGGCCCACCCACCCCATTGTTCTTCACCCCATCGTTTTAGGCATAGGTTGTATATGAGATAAGGGTGGCGTGAAAGCTAAAGTCAGATTTCCTTTACTTTCGGAATGTACGTTAGGCATAAAGTGTAACAAAAAATTTAATAGCATTAGACGCAAAAAACGTTCTGTCGAATTTCGAAGTCTAGGTGGCTACTGCGAAACGACAGCAAATTGCAAGAAAAAGATATAAAGACAGTCTGGGGTCAGTAGGGTGGAAACTTATGAAAATAACAGAAATAGAATATTAGAGGGGATGATAGTGTTATGAGTGAGAGGGAACGTCGCGTGGCGTGACGCGTAAAGGGATGCAGGACGAGGAAAGTATCGTAGCTAACGGTGTGGAACGATAGAGGATGTTGTTAGGGGTCGGATTGAAATAAGGGATTATATATCTAAAACCTTACTTAGAATCCCCACTCTTGATCCAAGATTATATTGTTTCATTCCTCCTGGGATTATCTGGTTCCTCAAGGTTTCGTAAATCCGCATCCAACCTTTTAGACCGAGATTATCTTAGCTGTGCATTGCAGCTGCAGCAAAATTTCGTTGGATTTACAATTGTCTGTCAAGGATGAATCCATCATTTTTTAGAAAATATTCTAAAGTTCTTTCGTAAAGATGCATGTGCAAATGTATTTTGTTGAGCAACTGCTGCAAAAAACAGTAAAACAAAAATTATAAGACTACTTAGTATCGTACGGTTATGTTATTAGATTAGAAGTTACAGGCAAATGAACACTGAAAAAGTACCCCATGAGTGCTCATTATTACGATGGGGTGCATTTTTTTTTGACTGTTCATGTGCTTGTGATTTCTGAATTAGAAGCTTGTCCATCTCCATACTAATCTTGAAATGTTTATTTTTTAACAAAAAACTGATGGTATAAATTTCAAGCCAATCCATGTGGACTTATGACTCGAAATGCGGTTTTCCTGTTTTTGGAGCAATGACAATGACATCCGTGGTCAACAAAATTTGTAAATGGTGAAAGGATTTTTTTGTTACACGCTACAACATATTAAGCGATATAAAAACATCACCTATGGCGAGAGTCAAATATAAGCCGGCTTTGGGTACAATGCCTCACGTTATACCTGGACGAAAAATTATTGTTATTGGTACTTCGTCACCATGCAATTATGTTTCACCGGAGCAGATTATCAACAGAACGTAAAACTATGGACGAAGCAGTGTATCAGTCAGCTTGGACCGAATGGAAAGAGCTACACGAAATGGAATGACATTGAAACGGCACTAGATTCAGCCTCACGTGTATCGTGTGAGATTTTATGGGGTTGCACTGTGCGCCATAAATTTTCCTGTCGAAATTATATCGCGAGCACAGGGTGCGTGTGCATTCAAATAGCGTATTGTAATGGATATGAATGCATAAACACGTACATCCACATGCGCGTAGTATGTTGCGCATGAAATAGTTACAATGAAACTATGAAGCATCGTAACTTTTCATGGTCAAACTCACGTTTTATAACCCACTGAAATAATGTCTGTCTTTCGTGGTAAACTCGTAAAGAAGTTACAAAACTGCCACGCTGTAATTTGCTACAGTACTAGTTTATTTATTATACTATACAATATTGCTGATACCGGAGACATAAGACGAAACAATTTTCTACACAAACTAATCTAATCAAAGGTGTAGCTGACAAATAAATTGAGGAAATCGCAGCGATGGATCAATAACCCAAATACATTTCAATTTGAACTTTCAATCTCGCCATCAAAGTGAATGATAGTTATGGGAATCTATCAAGGGGACACAAACTCAACGGCCGTAAGTTATAGCAAAGCGGGTGTGCACTTTGTTCATGTTATTTCAACAATACCAATTTCAATCATGCACACCGAATTCGACAATATTTCAGGCATCGGCGTGCTGTTCCGTTTTCGTTGCTACGTTTTCATGTTCTCTAAATTTATTTCTTTTTCTAGCACCAATCACCCCTAGGGAGGTGTGCTGTCTCCGTAAACAGTGACCCGAAGCGGAGGATCCACTTTTCAAAACGAACACTAACCGAGACAAAGAGACTCCAACTTAAATGAGTTGAATACAACTGTTCTGCGGCGACCGTCGGGAATAATAGGGTCTCGACGTTCTCGAAGAATTGCATTAAACTTTTATTCGAGTTACGGAAAATGGTTCGACTTCCATTTTTACGTCATGGCTACTCTTTTCTCTTGTCTGTCGCCCTCTAAAAATCCTTTGGCACTTTTTTTTTTGGTTGTCATGAAATTATTTAGCCGATCTTAAGGCTGGAAAACGTCAGGAAGACATGCTGAAACAGCAATATCCGTCATCTTGCCTGTTGTCAGTTTAGCAATTAACCCTTAAACTCGTGCCAACTTTGAAACCAATTTAAAAAAATATTTCCTTACATATAGGTAATCTATTTTTCTGTAAGACATAATCAAAATTAAAAATTGCAAGTGATTCTTGCAAGTGTCTTGGGGGTGGCTGAGAGCGGGTGGGAGCAACTGGACTGAATAAGATAGGTTAGGTGGGAAGCCGCTGTTGAACGTTGAAAATGTGTGTGCGAGAGACGGTGGCGTGATAAAAGTTGGAAAAGTTCGTTCCTCATAATGAAAATGTATGCATATTACCTTTTTCATTTTCTTGGCATTCTATTTATTCTTCCTCTCACTCTCTCCCTCACAGTCTACCTCACCTTCCCTTCAGTTCCTGCGAAATGCAATATAAATGTTACCATAATATCCACTTTCTCATTTCGTTTTTATGCTCGCTCGATAAAACGGAAAGACGTAAAAGCTCTTCGTGTTGGCAAACACTGATAGAACCATGTACCATCTGCGCTATCTACGACTAGCAAGAACCGTTACCCATGTACATCTATTATTATACAAGTTTCAACCTCCATCAATACATAGTACTATGTACTTCTATGAAGTATATAAAAAATAAAATGGCAACATATCTTGATTGTTTAGATTGCTCATGAAAGCAGCTGTGTATTACGTTATACGATACTAAAGTCTGTATATCTGTTTCAATTAATTCCGCAATTGCGTTACATTGCTTATTAATAGACTCTGAAATTTAGTACCAGGGCTGAAATTACGCTGTCATATTTCTGTTTATCTGAATTTTATAAAAAAAAGCATAAAGTTGCTCCTAGCGCTAACAGTGAATTTTGGGATGCACGGCAATGAAGAATATTTGGATCTTTCAACGTATACAGTAATCGAGAATCGAGGAATGAGGATAGAAGGGATAAAATGAAAAATAAAACTAGATGCAATTTACAATCGAGAGTACATTGTGTTGGGCAGAGTTATAAAGTAGAGAGTTGTCGAGAAGGGGTGCGCAGTACGAAGATAGGGGTGGAGGGGAGAGAGAGAGAGAGAGAGAGAGAGAGAGAGAGAGAGAGAGATGGAAAGGGGAAGAAGGGGAAGAGGATAACTGAGAATGGAGTAGGGAACAGGGTGATGGTAAGGGTGAAGGCGAGGGCAAGGGATGGTAATAAAAATAGGGAAGAAACCGGAAAGGGGAGAGAATAAAACAGTGTAATGGAATCCGACCCCGCCCTTCATTCATATTCAGCATTATCAAGGCGAGCTATTGGACATTTTCTTTTATTGCCATCCCAACGTTGAATTTATGGAACCCCGTAAATTTGTACGGGGAAGAAGGGGAAGAGGATAACTGAGAATGGAGTAGGGAACAGGGTGATGGTAAGGGTGAAGGCGAGGGCAAGGGATGGTAATAAAAATAGGGAAGAAACCGGAAAGGGGAGAGAATAAAACAGTGTAATGGAATCCGACCCCGCCCTTCATTCATATTCAGCATTATCAAGGCGAGCTATTGGACATTTTCTTTTATTGCCATCCCAACGTTGAATTTATGGAACCCCGTAAATTTGTACGATATTGTTATTTTCTTTGAGAGGTCACCGTCGTCATATTGCTGCCAACAGTTGTTGTGCAATGTATTCAGCTAGACGCGTTGTTCAACCAATACAGTTCTGTAAATTAAAAGTAATTAAAATTCAAAACCTGGCTAATTAAATCTATACAATAACACATTTTTGTAATGTACATCATTAAATCTGAAAGTCTACAAGGTACTAAATCTATTCATAAAGAGTGACATCGAGTCAAAACATAAGTCCTGTCTTGATTCATTTTCGTTCCTCTCAGCAGTACGAGATCAGGATTTATAAGTTCTGTTTCAAGCCGGAATGCGCCACAAATGGGTCTGGATCCGGGTCAAAAGGACAAGATCAGACTTATCAGGACTGTAAAGTAGTATCTACTTACTTTTTGGACTACCGGACCGAGATCAGCGCGAGGAGGATAAAATCAAACCCATCGGCACGGAGGCAGTAAGTATACCGAGAAGAATTTCTTGTAAAATTTACTATGGAATTATCGTAACAGAGGATCAAACTTATATCCTGCCTCAGTTTTCTAGGCTTCAATTTCATTAATTATTATTATATAATTTTACTATTGACATATAGTAATTTTTCAAGTAGAAAAATGCGTAAAATATAAAAAAACTTTGAAACAATGACAAATTTATCATGATAACATGGCCGTAATTAGTACGCTTACGATAATTTTTCACCGTATTTCTATAAAAATTTACTATGGGTACGTCGTAAACTTACATGTAAGTAAAAAATACTTTATATCCGTTTAAATATTACTATGCACTCATAGTAATTTTGACAATGTATGTAAGTAAGTAGTTTGATATTTAAGGCGATGTTATTATATTGTACAATATGTATACTCTACGCCCCGCTTTTTCCATGTCCAGTCGGTAGTAAAATCCGTAATTTTGTTTTCAAGGATGCAAAAAGTTTCTAGACAAAAATTAATTCTCTTTCATTCCGCTTTTCAGTCTCGCAGTGAAAGTGAATTTAAATTTGGCCAGAAACGTGCAGCACACTTGAAAAAAAAATATGATTGCAGTTTTTGATACCACCCCCGGCGTATCACGTTGCCTTTACGTGAAAATGACTATAGTTGTGTGGTGACTGTCGTTCAAGTTCGTTTTTTATCAATTATCACTTATAGACCACCTAATTGTATAACATTGCACGACGTGTGTAGACCTCGATTATTTGTTGATAAAACGATAATATTCAACAATAACTCTATCGTTGTTTTCGGAACTCAGCAAACAGCTCCAAACATAGGGTATTCAGTTCTTTGGCATACCATAAGAATTTACTATTTTTTATATTTCTTAAAAATAATATGAAACTTTCACAGTTTAATTAAATTAATTTTACTATGGTTTTTTTTTTGATCGAAATTCAAATACAAGTTTACAGTTGATCGATTTGTCGAAGGCATGAACGACGTATGAGTGGGATTTACAATTATATACGATAGTCGTTTTCCTGCCGAACAATGAAGTTTAACGGGGGGGGGG
>NW_014333027.1:3719691-3744097 GCF_000341935.2 Cephus cinctus
GGGGGGGGGGGGCTCAGTTGTATCGTAAACTGAGTTAGTTTTGGGATTTTGTTTAAGAAACTTGCCAGTAGATTTCTTTTTCATACTTGCAGGATTTATTTGTTATACATTAGTGTATTCTCGTGAATTTTTTCATTAATCAAACAATTAATTTATTGACCTATGAGAAAAAACATATACCGCAACTAAAGGCTTGTGTTGACCCGCTGGGCACGATAACTGCTGGTTATTTTGTATGAACCAAAAAGACAGAACCAATAATACATGTTACAAAGGATACCTTTGTCCAGGGGATGGAACTCTGTGAGCAATTAAGTCACAAAATTATGGAACTTACAGCTCGGTTATCATAAGGTACCATTTTTGAATGTCTTTTTGTCTTTAGGGACGCATAAAAAAGTATAATTTACAAAAGTCAGCATAAAAATAAGTTCATCCCCGGTAGAAATATGTTTTATAGTATTTTTGCAAATTTGAAGTCGATCGGATGATCAGTTCTCGAGATATACTGTCCATATAAATGTAGTTTCGAGAAAAACACGTTTAAAGTTCCAGGAACGATTTTCATGTAGACAATATTGATCCTTCTTACATTTATTCTGCGGTTGAGGAGCCGTAGATGCTTCTTAGTTTACTCGCGGAACTTCTTCCTATATTATTGGATTATTGTGTAGTTACACAATAAGAATTTGAACCTGTGATCGACACGTTTTGTCTGTCCCTTTCAGGAAGGGTCGACGCACCCGCCACAGCTAGGTTGTTTCAGTCTCGTAAGTCCATCAATTTTTAGAATTCCGCCATAATATTTTAATTGGATGTTCTTGAAATATTAGTCTTTAAAAAAAAAATGGTAAAAAAATTGATTTTTTATACTCGATTTATAGTATAGGGTTTCCCCTTAATTTGCATTGAGGTATATCTTATTATAAACGACTAATGTAACGAGGAATTGATTAAAATAAGTGCTAAGAAGTAGTCTAAATAAACAGCAAAAATAAAGGTTTACTATAGGTATAGTAATTTTCCTCTTAAATGATATCGTTTTTGTATTTTAAAACTAACGATACTCCTTAGTAAAATACATTGTTATATTATCATATAATATAATGTATCATATAATAAAATTTAACATATTTCGTATAAAGTTTTATTATAGAACATAGTAATATTTTTTGGGACTTTGCGTTGAGTTATTTTGTCGTAAAATTTACAATGTTCAATAATCGATTTGAATCTACCGTAAATAAAGTCCCGCGCTACTAAAAAACATAAAAATTGAATATAATTTTCTCGTACAATCGATTAGAAATTTCTCAGTACCTACTGCCGAGAAGAACGAATAAGAATCGAAAAAGAACTTATTTTTCTCTCGAGTTAACTTGACGTTTAAATCCGATCAGAGTATATGATTATTCAAGAGAGTAATCATCTTCTTTCACCGAGTTAATTTTTACTTTTGAAGGTACTTTATTATCGTACAAATTTTATAAATCTTTAAATTGCATTTGCCCCTATTTGTTTGTATCAATCTTTGTTTTCAAATTTTCTAAATTAAAAAAGAAAGTGAAAAATAAAAATTAATATCTTTCACTTTACAATTTCAAGAGTTAAAAGAATTACTTATGAGAAGTCAGAGGTAAAATCCATTCCTGTCATGTAACACAAATTTCGTAGGCGTATGATATACGCAGATAATACGTATGGTTGGGCGTTTGAGATGTGTCGATATCTTTTCTCTTCCTACGGGGGCCAATTATTCAAGCAAGGCAATGTATCGTCGAGGAAGAGAATCTCATTAGATTGGAAATGTTTACGATTTCATCCAATTAATTGCCATTCAACGAGAAACCGAAGTTGATTTTTCACACAATGAAAATTATACGAACGTAATATATTATACATTGTGATGTCAGAAGGAAGGAATTCTTCGTGTCGAATAATCTACACGTACAATGTACAGTCGTTATATTTATAAATCATGATCGAAGCTCTGTGATTAAATCTATATGTTAAAATTCTCTAACTTTCGTATAAGTAAATTGTGGTATGCTTACAATGATTGCTAGTCATGGTAAGCGTATCTCACGAAGACAATAAACAGGCGTGAACCCTGTTTCTAATTTGACTTTATTTATTTTAGATGGTTACAATATTTGTTTTTGAGGTTTAAAGAATTTAAACCTTTAACTACATATATGTATATGCGGTCTCACAAACATCATCAATTTTATGTTTAATCTTCCTATCAAATTTGTTTCTAAGTTACTTTACAATAAACTAAAAAACCTATTACGTAATTATTACGTACCCAGTATTAAATACCCAGTAATTAAATTCGTTTAAACGAAGAGAAGAGCGACGTAAAACTCTACTCAGGTTCACAGATTGTGGTCTTGCAGACTTCGCCTTGTAAAGTATGTTCCTAAAGTCCGATCTGTGTTGTTAAGGGTTAATTGAAATAACGAAATAATAGTAATAATCGAATATCTGTTCACTTTTAGGGTTGTTGTTCGACAATTAGTAGTAATAGAAGAGACAATAGGTTCAAAATCAGTGCTCATCTTTATCTTTAAATAATTCATAAAAATGTTAAGTATTTAACGAATATTCAATGTACTTTAAGCATATTGTTTACTTGTCACTGTCGAGTATACCATGAAGAATTTCATGTTTTAACATATTCTTAAACAATTTTTTTTTTTAATGAAAACGATGTTTCTATTAAACAATGTAATAATATCTTTAACATATTTACGATTACTTGCATTAATGTTTACATTTTCCTCGCAGTAAAGTATGGAAATAATAGTAGATCTGATAAATATAGATACCATAGGATTAAAGGAAAGTTATGGGGCATAAAAAATGAATTCAGTAAATATATATCCTGCTCCATCTATAAGAATAAAACGCATAAACATTATGAATTAATTAAAACTTTCGTTTCTGTATGAAGGTTCGATAATAAAGTTTGATATTCAGTAATAGTTTTTAATGTTGGTCATCTCATGTTAGCCAACGAGTTACTGCACAGTATGCTTAGATGTAACGTACCAAATGTGAGTTTTAAAATACTTTGTTCTTTGAAGAACGATCCACTTTCTTTGCTTCAAATTGCGTAGGAATATCAGTAGTTCATGTGTTTCAGCTGGCGTGTGTCTGGTATCACTTTGGAAATAGTAAACGAATAATACAGTTCTATAAAAAGAGAGTGATCTTGAAAGTTATAAATGTCGTCTACAATCAACTAATAATTGCGAAATAAGTTCCAAACTGCGAATTGCATCACAGCTGCACTAATTCTATTGAAACCGTATTTCCCAAATGCATTCGCGTCAAGAGTTTATTTCTTTTCGATTATTTATTGTTTATTCTAAAATCTCATTTCGTTCGTTAAAATGTTATCTATGTTGACCCGGTGATGATAGACAGTAGCTGCCTAATTTGTAACCCAGGACGGTGTTACAAAATCTGAAAAATTAGGAAATATAAAATCACAAGATCATTGTACGTTTAAAAGTGATGTTCTACTCAGCATAATATGTACTATTTAAATACAGAACAAACATTGCTTAATTGGGTGGAATAGCAGACATTCATCATTATGTCAATTGAAATTTAGTTTCCTTCAAATAAAAATTGTCGTGTAAAAAGGGTAAATAGATTCGTGTTGCAGAGAAGCGTAAAGGTATCGATACGATTCAAGATGTACGTGAAACTGAAACATGTAAATTTGAATGCGAGGTATACTATCCATTTTTAATAAAATGAAAGTTCAGTTTCATTTTATGTGTAAAAGGTCTCCTGAACTGTCGCACAGCCTTATATGAATGCGAAAGGTATCACGGATATCGTGAAAAATGTCAGTCATAAAACAAGTCAAATAGGGGATGCGAATGGAAGGGTTGTTGCCTGGGGACGTTACACAGTAAGCTCAGTATCCTCGCGAATTTATTTCTGTGCTTTAAGCTATAAGCTTCTCACATATAAATAACGAGTTGCAAAATCGTTAACATGTACCTGGATGTACATACGCTACGCAGCTGCCGGGTTGCGAATTATTCAACAAAGATCTTTATCAAATAAAAAAAATTATAATTAGTGTAACGTATAGCCAAGTAACTTGTTTAACACATGATACTCAACAAAACACTATCATCGTAATGCTTGGTTTAAAATGTTAATCCGACCTCGAAACCGGGACGTATCATTAGGTCGGATATTTTACGGGATGTCGGGAATCGTGTCGTGGGATTCGTGTCAATGTTTCGCAACTATTAACACATACAGTCACGTAATTGCATTCTCGTAAGTACTCCGAGCTGTGTAAAATAACTTATTCCCGGTGGTATATCAATTTTTCAATTATTTCCATACTCATGTGTCCAAGTAACAATTATAAAAGTTCAATAGTACTATAGCTTACTAAAAATATAGCTTACAAATGTACTATAGCTTATGAAAAAAAAAGCAATTAGAAAAATGATGTGTATTCCTATAGTGTCTCTGCTTTGAGAAATTCCACTCCGATCCTCGAGTCCGCGTCGAATTGAATTTACGGCCGCGTGCGTAATCTAATTAAGACGTTACAACGGTATTACGAGACTAGACAGATATTTCTCGATGGCGTATGGGAGAGAGAATGGGATTATGACTATGCCGTTGGGGTGGTCCTTTGTAAGGTGCTCCTAGTAATTTAGATTATCAGCTCTGCTGGGTACAGGGGTGGGATGTTATGGGCTGTAAAACACGTGGTTGCATCGTCATAAACCCTGCACACTTCGCATTCCGCATTGGAGATTAATTCGTAAAGGATTTCTTGATGTTTAAATATACGTATATATAATAGTTACAAGATTTTTATCGATTGACGATATTTCAGTGTTTTAACTTTTTAAACGAGTAAGTGTTTTCTTGAGCTATTCCGTGGCTATGACGTCCTGGGCATTCCACGATTGCGCATGCGCATAGATGAGTATTATTTATCCATCATCAAGTTCCTGCAAGGGAACTTGGGATTGTTCATACATACAGCAAGAAATGACTGGATCTATGATACTAATGCTTATTCAATGCTGGCGAATGAATAATGGGCTGCTAGTGAAATACACTGGGACATAAATATTGTATCTAGAGCGCTATATATTACCTGTGTCGAATACATTATCCCGTTCTGTTCTGTTCTGTTCACTCCTATCTGATTGAGATTGTTGCCATGGGAATGGTCGACTTAGGCTCGTTTGTTTGTATCGCCATACTTAACTTTCCTTACTGCTATTCAATGCGTCTCTCCGTTCCTTCACTGGTTACTAGTTTACATTCGTTATGCTATTCGATCCTATGTACCGCATCATATCTTTAGTGACCTTATACAAGGTTTCTTGTTCCTTGTCGAACGTGGGCAGTTACGTAACCTAATACAGAATCTGGTTTTTTCCGACGCGTTTCTGTGATAACGTTTATCTGTCTCTACCATTAGAATAAAAAATCTCGATCTATTGCGTATTAAAATATATGCAACACCCGTAATTTAAGGAACGGAGACTGGATGGTACCAGGATGCATTAAACCTGACCAGCGCAAAGTTAATTGAGTAATGAGTCAGACTTGTTGGAAATTTTACTTTTGACGAGCATAGAGACTTGAGAAATTATTAGCAATCTCAACTGGACGGCTGTAAAACTTTAAGCCCCGTGCCCAAGAGGTTCGCCCTTGGAATTTATTAGAGTTTGACTAACAAGTTGCTTTGGTGAAGTTGCCGTGCACGAAACTTTGTCGTAGAAATAAAAGTTAATAGACTATTCCGCCAACTCTCCATCTTCCATCTTTGACGAAGAGTTATTTCCTGCTAATTTACTATTGGCTGCGTTAATTAAGATTTTCACTGAGGTCGCATTCGCTTGTTTGCCATTTAATAATACTGTAGGCCAGAGCTACGGGTATGGGTGGATAGTGAGAAAAAACTGAAATGATGAGATATAAAATGAAGTTCTACAAGTGAATTGAATCTTTAATGAAATTTTAATGAAGATTAATTGAAGACACTCCAGCATTTATTGAACGAACAATAATTTTCGGATCGCTCTAGATTCAAATAATTTATTCGAACATTATCTTTGATTATACGATACATCAGGACGGATCGAATTAGTCAATCATTTAATCGAGTGGCAATATACACACATATGTATAGAAGGATTAAATTAAAGTCTCGTCGATATGAATAAATACTTTTCAATCAGTCTCTATTTATAGTGCGGAACGCTTAATCTATAGGGAATGAAGATAAGAAATCGCGCGGAATGCAATTGGTAAAGAATGCAGGTATAGAATGTCGTCGAATTCAAGATACGCGGATAGTTGTACAGTGGTGCCGTATCGTTGCAATTCATGAAGATGTCAGTGTGAATGGAAACAACACACTTCGGTGCCACTGTGAGATAATGAGAAAAAAAAGACAAAACAATGAGCAATGATGATGAGTCCCATTTATTGGGACTTTTCCAGCGCAAATGATGCATATTGCAGATATTATGCATCGATATTACTGTGCCTAGAGGTTGGACGGGTTCCGTAATGTAATTACGCAATTACTTTGCCACAACATGCACCAGCATGCTATTGATGCTAATTATACAATCAATGTACAGCTGGTTTAAGTGCATGCTCCACGCGATCTGAAAATTTTCTTCATGGGCCTTGCAAGAAGGCGCGGCAGGTACTTATTCGATGGAAGAGTTTTAAATATGGAGTCACAGTAGAAACGAGAAATTATTGTTGTCAATGTATTACCGTGAAAAAAGATTTCGATATATCGAAGATAATAGTGGTTATAGTTATATAGTGGTATAGTGGTTATAATAGAAAATTCTTCTTATCGTAATCATTGTACGTATTCGATTCATAAGCAACAATTCTTGGCAATGGAGAATCTTTCATACGGAAAATCATAATTTGGCGTTCTCGGACGTTTCGACACGTCCACACGTCAACACGTCAACACGTTTCGTTTGCGAACGCATGTATAACGGGAAGCCTTATTCTAGGCCCCTGCTCTTCCCAGTGTTATGATACCAGCAGTGTTTTTTCTTATTATTAATTTTTAAAAAAGTTGTTCTTATTTGTCTTACGTCCCAATTATTATTTTCTTATTTATCTACTTTTTTCCAGCTATTGTTAAAATTACAAGTTTCGTTCACCTGTACTTATTCTTATAATTCGTTTTTTGTCATTAGTTGATTGCGTTCACTTTTATTATGTCTCGTTTAATTAATTTATACTTATGTTAAATCTATCTGTTATCACTCTCCGGTTAATTCTGTCTTGTTTCGTTTATAAAGTCCAGTTCCTCTTTATCATTAAAATCGAAAAATGTGCATTTCATAAAAGCTAATTCTACTACTGGTAACCTAGGAATACATTCCCCTCAGTCGCGAGACAACCATACTCAATTTCGTGTGATCTACGAGGAAATTCAAATTAATCTTGTTCAATCGTTGGGTACTCCGAAATCAATTAAAGTTTCTCGTAAGCAGGATTCAGCCTTGGTAAATTACTTGAAGTCTCTAAAGTTAGCGTAAATTCGGTGCGTGAGTCTGCAGGTGGAGCAGGCACGTTTAGAAAAAGACGATACACTTGACGAGTCTTCGCTTCTTAGACGTTCGTAATTAGGTTTGGTTACAGTATGGTTAACGTCCTATTACTAAAAGATGTTTCTTCCTCCTTTCATTTCTCGGTGATTTATTCTTTCGTATCTCTTTAATACTGAATCATCATGTTTCATTCTCTGTACAATTTCTACTCTCAATGTTATTTAATTATCATCAAGTCTTTATTTTATTTCTTTAGACGTTATTTTCTTTCAGTCGTTTATCCTCGTTGGTATGCTCGTTTTTAGGCAGTTACATTGAACGCATATGGCGCAGTGCATTTTGTAGGCTATTCACAGTGTCATCGTGAGATGCATTCTCTCTCCCATTCTCCGTTTTCTCATTCTCACGCAAGAATTTCATTCCAGGCAACCATCGCGGTCTAACTATTGTGAGTCCTTGATGTGTCACAGTTATTATCACCGCATAATATGATACAAGCTTATGTCGGGATAAGTAATGTGGCCGCGCGTTCTCTTACAGAAATCGATTAAAATTTCACAATGTTTTTAATTCCAAAATTTACATAAATAAATATATATAATTAATGCCTAGTTTTTTTCGTGGCTGCATTGTCAGGAATATCTGTCATGATGGATAGAGTACGTTGAAATAACATGGCTAATATTTCATACAGATTTCTCTTAGATATATAAGTTTTCTACTATGACCGGCATAGTCGTAAGTCAAGTAAAAGCTATAAACTTATGTTAAAATAATCGAATTAAAATTCGACTAACATCGTTAGTTGTAAAACCCTGATTACTTGATCGCTGTTTAGTTCAGAGAATAGATTAGTAGATTACGAATCGAATTGGTATTAATTTATAATTTTGGCCTAACCATCATTGTGAATATGCATTTTTTACGAAATTTCAATATAGGGCCAATGTAGTATTCAAATATTAAATTTAGGACGGATACTACAGTTAGTCTAAAATAATATACCAACAAAGGGCCACTAGAGGAAAGCGTTAACATTTCACTTACTGGCCCATTATTGATTGAACAATATTAAATGATTAGCTGCCATCATTGGAGTAAAATTCTGCCGATTTTAAATTGCTGATCGAGCCGTAATGGACGATTTCAATATACATATATTTATAATCGTAAATGTAATTCAGTGACTTACCGATCATCATACTCATATTCATATTTGAATTATTACAATTTCTACAAATAGCATCTTTGCCAATAGCAAAATAGATTCCTCGTGAAATGACAGGGTGCGCATGATATCCTATTAACTAATTATGTGTTCCTAACAAGATCCAGGTACAGACAGACAAAAAAATTTATATAAACGTAAATACAATACGCTACTCATCCGTTACACAGGCTGTCGTCGATCTAGCCGTTATTTTAACGCTAAGATAGTTTGCGCTACTCTTAGGCTAATTTACGCAGTCGTTTCAGATAGATATCTCGCGCATGAATTCTGTATAATGAATTGTTACTGAGTGACTTGGTACGAGTACATACGGCAAGGTGCGTGCGGGTGCGCATTGCACATTGCAGATTGCGCAACGAGACATCTCGCTTGCCAGCTCCTTCATAAATCAAGCCATGAGGCATGATTTATCTTAATCCTATCTACAAGTTGGCATATCTATGTACACACGTGTATGGACTGTAACTTTACCGATTTACTATTGTATTATACGTCCAGGTAGTTAGCTGCTGCTTTAAAATCTATCAGAAATAAAATACGATTATTTACGTCCGGATGAAAAGTTACACGAAAGATTGATATTTATTCTGCTCGATGCTGTTTTGAAAGCTTATATGGTCCTTTTAACGTGTCCCTCGGGGATATATATTCATTTCAATATGTCTACGTCGAAGTGCGCAATATCAATAGTCACGTTGTATTTGATAGGACCGACGAAGCAGGTACATACACAAGGGTATTATCATGAAAGGACAACAGTGGTGTTGACTTTGGGAAGAAGTAAGCGTATAATAGAAAGAGCAAGTGAAAGAATTCGTGATTAAAGAAAACCAAGTGTAGCGGCTCGTAGGTACATCTTTTAGTCTTTTATGTTTGCCGAAATATGCCGTAATATTTTAGTTATATGTATTTTAAATTCGTTCTCGTTCCACAACTTTATGGTTAGACACAGACGGTTGTAAATCAAAATTTTTGTGGCACCGAAAACCTTGTGTGGGTTATGAAGCAAGTTGCGAAGTGCTTGGTGAGCAGAAATTTAGTACTTTTCCTCAAGCCACAAGTATTCTTTCATCAAATACAGTTAATGGCGGTATAAACAGTTTTCTCATTTAAAAGCACACAGTTTAAGAGTAACGAGCCTGTCGATTGTTAAGTGTAAACTCAGTCGCGAATTATTATGCTCAATTAAAAGCGCGATTCATAGTCAGTAGGTTTGAATGACTGAACGGCCAAAGATGTGGATAAAAGATTCGGAAAACTCGAAGATTAAAAATAAGCCTCCCGATTCAACTGACAGAGCCAGATGTCCTTGTTTTTCAAACAAGAACATCGTCACTCCATCTTGATACGCGCGCGCGCGTGTACCTACATAGCATGGTACTTGGTGATTACCTGTGCCGATAGAGGAGTAATTGATGCTAATGCGCTCCATCCTCCCTCGGCCGGTCAGTGGGTAGTTTTCGATCAAACTCCACGATCTCACGGAGCTGACTCACGATCAGTGAAAACACATACCTACCTAGCTTCATCTCGTTGTCTTGCTGTTAGGATGCTGCGTGTGATAGTTACGTGTACCGTGCTGCTGCGTGTCTCGGAGTTCGATGGACTATCTGTGTTAGTGGGCATTCACTTGACTCACCTAAAATGAGAAAAAAAGGAGTAGTGATTGATAGTGTTATATTTTTCCACGTAAACTTAAGGATTTATAAAATTACTATAAATATTTGACGGAGACGAAGAAATCATCCCAGCAGGAGTGAAATATTATTATTCGAGTGAAGGTCGATTCCCTCATTAGCACCTATCTGCCATCTGAGTTGGACCAACTTGGTACATATGTTATTCAAGCAAGGTACTCAGAGAAGTGTTCGACGTGTCGAATGATTTAAGATATCGATTGGTTTTGTTCCTGAGAAATAGCTTCGTGAGTTAACTAGAATCTAAAAATAAGGAAAAAACTTATCGATCAAGGGTCCAGTAAATTATACAGTAGAAACGCGGTTACCAATTCGTACGATTGAGCCTCGAAGTTCTTTAAAGCGTAACGTTTGCTTTATCACGTAAATGATCTTAGTAATTTTATGAATTTAACAATAAGAGTCGTTTTCTTTTTTCGTTGCGCTTCTATGGTATGTCCTTGTTTTGCATACATCTAAGCGGAATTATTCTGCTTACACTTCATTCCGTTCGTTTGAAATATATTGAACGTCGCGACGCCGGAGACTGCGTTCCGATTGCGTCTCCATCTTTGTCTAAGGGTCCGGCTCTTCCCTCTCTTCGACCGAACTGCGTCTCAGGCTTTGAATAATGGAACGCTTCTCATGCGAAATTCATGTCCAATTTAGCTGGTCGGTTAATTTACGATCGGGGTAAAGTTAAAAGTACTGGCGTGTCCTACGACCTCGAGATCGTGAACTTCTTGACCTCTGTGAAATCTTATAAAGACGTGGCGCCGCTGTTGCCGAATCTTTAATTGTAAGAATGAATTTTAAATATTTGCACATAATAAAGCCTATGGTCCCTATATTTTCAGAAGGAAGGTCTAAGAAAGAAAGATCTATCTCTGTATAATGTTATAGAGAATATTAATATTACATATAGTCGATTATCTTTAGCCGTCTTTTATTTTGCAAAAGAAATGCTAGTAATAACGATAACCAAACTTGTAACAATTAAAATACATTTTTATTCATTTATTTCAGGCCACCAGAAGAATCACATAATGTGGCACATGTCGCCCGGATAGGAACCCGCATACAGTAACGTCCAATTGAAACGCAACACTTGAATTTTTTTACATTTCTGTGAAAGTATGACAGATTTCGAAAAACCAAAGACATTTTTTAGGAAATTTCCTTCCTGTTCGAATGGTAAAGGTTTTATCCCGATCAGATACAAAATGGCCGAATGGCAGGGGTTGGAGTGATAAAGTGCATTTTGGAACTTTTTGAAAAGTTCGAGAACTAGTAGTTCCGAAAGGAAATTAATATTTCTAATTAAAGCACGAGAAAAAGCATGCTTCGGCATTAAAAAAACATCCCCATTGAACCCCTGTAGGATCACTCTAGGGGGAGTTACACCCCCTTGAAGTGAAAACACTAAAATGGCCATAACTTCCAAACGCGCTGGCCAATCTGGTCCAGTTTCTGTGTGATATCATCTTTAATGATACTGCAGATTCTCACAAAATTATTGTTCTCGGAGATGATTCCGTGACGGAGATCTCGAGATTTCGCAAGCGCAGCCGAAGCTTCCACGTTGTAGCTGAGATTTCAACGATTAAAACGCGCTTTTAAACATCCAAATATGAGTTTGCTAAGAGGTTAAATTATCCGTTTGAAAAAACGCCTAAATTTTGCGAGTTCCGCTCGAGGCGCTCGGGGGACAATTGCTTGGCGCGCGTGGTATGGTAGTAATCTCGAGATCTCCGTCACGGGATCATCTTCAAGAACAATAATTTTGTGAGAATCTGTAGTATCATTAAAGATGATCTCACACAGAAACTGGACCAGATTGGCTGGCGCGTTTGGACATTTAAGTGTTTTCACTTCAAGGGGGTGTAACTCCACCTACAGTGATCCTACAGGGGTTCAATGGGGGTGTTTTTTTAATGCCGAAGGATGCACTCACTCGTGCCCTAATTAGAAATATCAATTTCCTTTCGGAACTACTAGTTCTCGAACTTTTCAAAAAGTCCCAAAATGCACTTTTTCACTCCAACCCCTGCCATTCGGCCATTTTATTTCCGATCGGGATAAAAACTTCACCATTCGAACGGGAAGGAAATTTCCTAAAAAATATGTCTTCGGATTTTCGAAATCTGTCATACTTTCATAGAAATGTACAAAAATTCAAGTGTTGCACTTCATGTGGACGTTACTGTATATCTTATGAAAATTGGCTTTCTATGAAAATGCTTGATTTTTTGGTATTTTGTAATTCGTACGTTTTTTTATCAATAGTTATCGTTGCCACGATTCTAAGAAATGGGCAGATTTTTCGCTACGGCTTGTAAAATATTCATTTTTTACTTTTTCTTCCATAGATAGGTTTACGCGTCATTACGTCAACGAAGTGACATGATCGTGTGACTGATATCAATTCGGATCGCAAAGAATAATTATGTCTGTGTGCATGCAAGCATGCTCGTGCCCACGTGATCTTGCGTATACGCGCGGGACGATGCATTTGCTCACAGATCCAGTTGGATACAAAGCACATATTACAGAGCCTTCTGAATGAAGATGTTTAGGTGAAAGGAAATTAAACAAGAACTATTTATTACTAGTGTTTATTATTTATAACTTTTCGTCAGTTCAGGTAAGATGAGGAGTTGTTTGTAGATATCCCAATACCTGTAAATTCCGAAGTCAATGGATAGATTTTACGATTGCATGGCATTCTGAAGGCACTGATCGGTTAGGTTAGGATATCTTATGACAGGTTGAAATGGCTAGTGGATGGTCATTTGTTTTTTCAGAGGAATCTTCTGCGTTCAATTGGGTCTGCGCGCAATCGGGGTATCCCCCGTTCGAGTGCTAGATCACGTGGGTAGAAGGACGCTATATGTACACAGACATAATTATTCTTTGCGATCCGAATTGGTACCAATCGTACGTCCATGTCGATTTGTTGACGTAATGCTGCGTGAGTCTGTTTGTTGTATGTAGAAACGGAAAAAAGATTCTTTGACACTACATAATGCAGAAAATTGTCTACTTTTTTGTGTCGTGACACTGGTAACTATTGATCAAAAAAACATGAACAACAACATTAAAATTTAGGCAAATTCACTGAAGACCAACTTCCATAAGATCTGTGCAGGATCCTTTTGGACAGCAAGGTACTTAACGGATTTTACACAACATTTAACACTCAAAAAATACTATCGACCGGTCATTTGGCTATTTAAAGTCAAAAATACGTTTAGAAAAAATTGTCCGTATGTTTAGTGTTAACTTAATATTATATCGTTATTTTATTATTTTTCATTTAATAAAAATGGCCTAAAAAATACCCTTCCAAAGTAGGATGCATTCATAAAATGGGCCTAGATTGCATTATTAAGGAGAGACTCCAAGCTTCTTTTCAATTTAATGAAAAAAAATCATGTCGAAATTCAAAAAATTAAAAAAATTGTAGGCCGAGATATATTTTTCTTAAATCGAACATTTAAAAAATATGACTCCTCTTATAATTGTTTATATATTACTCTGAACATTTTTCAACATGATCAGAGGCACTGTTGTAGATTGCATGAATAAAACAATTTTTTTCTTAATGCACCGTATTTATTGATTTCATATATTTGTTACCGCAAATAATTCTATTTTCAAGGAGCGAACTAGCCATCTTGCGCGCGCACGCGACACACACGCGCCACCTACCACTACTATAGCGTCTATGACGGTAGTAGTTCTGTACGGGTTATGAACTATTAACAAATTGCGAATGACCCCAAATAGGCACTTTGAATAACCTCTTGTTTGGGATTTTCGATGCTATTTTTTAAAAATAAAAAATGAACCAAGGTTTTTCTGAATTTTTTACTTGCACCCTCCCCCCTTAAAAAGTGACCATCAGAATATTACTTATTGCTAGATATTATTTGCCAATCGCGTTCGGCTGGCAAGCAGCTCAGTTTCACAGTTTTTATAAATTATAATTTATAACTCTAGTTTAGTAAATCTACATCAAAGGACAAAGTTAATAATTTTTTGAAAAGTGATAGTTATCACTTATCACATTATTTATTCCAGTACTTCAACTTTCCAAGATATCTTACGCTAAAAACATGTATCCGGATTTCTGTCTGTTTTTATCCGATAACAAGAGAATTATTCATATTCAGATTTAGTACCATCTAAAGGACTATCGTCTCCCTCGGTAGATAAGAGGTCAACTTTGATCATTTTTTTATATTTACAATAAACAAGACTTCGTAGCGGACTTGATAGTTGAATGTGGTTGATTGAGTGTCGAGAGGTAGTATGGCTGCGGTCAGTTGTTAGCAGGTCGTATTCGCGCTCGTTTATTGGTCAATTTCATTTCAGAGTTTCTCGAAAAGGGAGCTGCAATTTTGAAAAATGAAAGAATCTTTTGATGCAGAGTTGTCCAAAGTTTAACGTCATGCCATAAAATTATATAGGGTTATTAATAATAATGGCACCACATGACGTCCATTTGATTCCTATCGTAAAACCATGTTCAGGTGGTGCATTTGTCATAAATAACCGTATGTGCAAAACATATAATGTTCTGCGCTAGGGGCAATCTGAAAGAGGTTGAATCGTGAGAAAATGAGGGAAACGTCACCACGTACGTTACTATTGTATAATAATCGATCTATCAACGGAATAAAATACTATTTAAATAAAGAATAAGACTCGAGATGCTCAATTCCTACCAAGGGATTTCAAGGAGATAAAGTTAATAGTAAAATGTCTGGAGCATGATTAAGATTTAGTTTTTATACCTTTGAAACGAGAGCTAGATGACCTTGAGATATAGAGGGATATTATTGAATTTTTTTTTTAATTAACTGATTTGCACTTCACTCTCATTACCTATTTTTTTTAGCAATTTTTATTTTCATTGATTTACTACGATGCAGTCTCGCGTAAGTTCTCCGCTCGGCCACTAAGAGGTCAACTCATGCGGGACTATTCTGTATTTGATACGTGACTTCGGTAAAGGAATAAAACTAAATAAAGACAAAAAAGAAAATTTATGTACTACTTTACAAAAGATACACGGAGAAAAATGGTGATGTTCATTATTACTTTTCAGACAGTAATAAAATTGAAGTGATGTTTACGCTAATTTCGTTAGAAAATGTTTGTTTTCTGTGTTAATGTTAATTTCGAAGATATTAATTTTACTGGAAAATTGTAGTAAACATACTTTGTAAAATATTACTAAGCCAAAAGTATTCGAAACTGCCCCAACGCATGTAATTCATACTAATGAAAAGTGAATTAACGCTGCTTCCAATGGTATTGATCTTTACACGTTACGTTCCTCTGCTACGTATGTAAGTCATGCTTATACATATTTGTATAATTGCTTATGGTGTATGTAAATGATTTAATACTTATTGCATCTCGGATATTACTATAGGCAATTTCGTAATGCAATAAGCATTTAATTCATCATGGAAGTGATAATTTGCTAATTGGAAAATATATATATATATATATGTATATATTTTGATTTTAGATAGGGAAACTGGCAGTTTTTTCATTGTATAATGCATGATAAAATATATAAATACAATGCACTAAATATGCTTTTACACAAAGATAATTTTATATGCATTTAATTGATTCTGTATCGCTAAAAATGATAACAAACTTAATTATTAATAATATTTTAAAATATTTTTTAATCGAGGTAATATTAATTAATTGTACTGGAGGCTAAGTGGGTACAGTGTCATATCTCTTGATTTTTGCAGTAACCCAACAATCGTAGGTTTGAGTCCCACTGCCAGCAGCACCAACCGGGAGTGACACACGCACTTATCATTTTTAAAAATTTAGTTTTCATTGTATGGTTATATTATTATGTTAATTACATTTTTCAGACCTTCCGGTAAATATTAACAGTTTAATTAATACAGCGGGTAAACATGACAATGCTTACGTAATTCGATAAATCTGCTGACAATAATGATATTATTTACTAATAATATTCATTAGAAACCATAATTACTATAAAAAATGAATGAACGTTTTTTGTTTTACGATGGTTTTTTAAACATGCAGCAGAAGCCAGAAAGATTTTCACAATTTAGGTAAAAATTGATGTTTAAGTTCCTAAATTTATTTGAAAACTTTGATTATTATCTAATGAAATAAATATTGTATTCCATTAAGCTAAATACGTGCAGATCAAATTAATTTCTAATCTTCCATCTCTTTGATGGCAATATAATAAAGAAACAGTCGCGTGTGTTGCGCAGTGCTAGCTTAATAAGTCTTCGGATTATTTTTCTTCGTATAATAGCTCACGCAATAAATCATCGGATGTTAGATAAAACTTATAAACCACATTCAGGGTAAAATCAATAATTAACGAGAGCGGAGTAATTTTTGTGGAAATAGCTCATTCGTCTTTTACGTGATTAGAGCACTGGTATTCATTGGTAGGAGTAGCCATAGCGCACAGTGTTATCACGCATACATTTATTGTATTTTATTGGATATAAAACCGGTTAGTCGTGGAAGTTTTGTTGAGAGAGTCTGTGTACGGTAGAATACATATCATGGTGGCATATTTATTCTAATATCACCATTTGTTCGGGACGATCTGAAATTAGAAAGGTTATATTTAACAGTGTAATATTATTACACGTGTCAACGGATAAATAACGTCTCAGGGATTCGATGTAAACGCAAGTAGATATAAAATATATATTTAGCTCCAGGCTTATACCATGCAATGAATTCATGTAATATTGTTGGTATTTGTGCCCGTAGTGACATCTATCCAATAGCTTCCAAGCAAAAGTTTAATAACACGTTCAAAAAATATTCATGAACGTTGAACGCGATGTGTCAAGGCTGCTACTGGTTGATATATCAAGACAAAGATGGCGGCCTCTACGATAGTTTGGATTTCGGGCGATTCACTGATGTTCCTTGGCACCCATTTGTCTTACGTGTCTATTATTGTTACGGCCAAGTAATTTATAACGGAAATCTATTCGTCATTATAAATAGAATACGGTTTATTTGACAGGAAATTGTAAGTAATAGATGCAAATGATTGACATAAACGGTTCGTAAGATTGATGGTTCTTTTTCCTTTGTCTTCATACGCTATTGAATAGTTTATATCCCTGGAATGTATTCAGGCTTTATCGATAAATTACGTTCAGGGTTTTGCAAAGTTACTTGCTCATAGCACTCTTGTATTTCGGTCATAAATTTTGCTTTTTGTTATCGCTTTGTAACTCTTACGATACAGATAAAGCAGTACGGTTTTAATGTTTTACTGCGTTATAAGTTATAACTGCACAAGTTACATTGTCGTTAAGTGACATTAGTCGAGTTAAAATCAAGGGAAGGCCATGCATGGACATACTGTAGGTGACGCGAATATTCTCTGTTAATCAGTAAGAGAATAAATGTTGCATCACGTTCATATACTACTTGCCGTACATTCTATTTGTGCTGATAAATAAAAAAAAATTACACGAATCCAAGTGTCATTAAAAAATACTTTGGGCGTTGTCCCGAGTAGTTTTTGTAATTAAATTTATACAATCACACTTTGAAAACCATAGTGATATTCTCGTTGGTTTAAAAAAAGTTGCGAGAAAATACTTGATATGTAAAAGCAATTTTACGTAATCACTTACTGCGTTTAAATGTGAAATGACTTGTGTTCAAAAGAGCGTGGAATGTTGTCTATGAAACATCGAATTAAGATAATTACATTGCCTTTGTCATGCCTCGTCAGCATTCGCCGTTCAGCTACACTATTTCGATACAGATTATCATCAACAAAAACTATTATTATTCCGATTGTTATGATTGTTCATGGATTGTATTTTTCCGAGTGTTAATCGAATGAGGATTGTATGCATAAGCGACTGCGAACATTTCAAGCAAGTTGCGAAATCCTCTGACCTTTTCAATTATCTAAAGTGGATACACGTCTTGGCTAAATGATTTTCTAAATGGAATATTCGGACTGTTCCCGGAATGTTCATTCCTATTGGAATGTGATAACAAGAAAGGGAACAGGAAAAGAAATACAGGCAAATCAGTAATGCAGAACAACGAAATCCTCACATATGTTTATCGTTATATGCAGAAGATTCCGCAACGTTGATTCTAAGCATTGTTAGATGACAGTAGACATGCACTTTCCAGCGCAAGAAAATCTAGAGCGTTCTACGGGGAAGAGAAATAAAAGGAACTAAAGAAAAATGAAACAACAGCGCTCGGAGCAATTCGACACGAAGCAGTGCAATGCAATTTATTCGAAGTTTCCCGTGAAACGATTATGGTGGCTGTTCTAGCAGCAGTCTGCTAAAGGTAGGTACATAATACCTATTGTAACCCAATTCGTGTTTGTTTAATGGAAATTTCAATTTACGGCTTATTGTTCGACGTGCGATACCATCGAGGAAATTTGTACGAAAATAAAAGCACTGCGTACAGCAAAATGCATTATAAAGTCTTAATAATACGTACATCGCGAGTCCAGGTTCTTAGAGTTCATTCACTTTGAGTTTCATTACTAAATTACGAATTGATTAGCAATCGTGTCAAATTCCATCGAGATTTAACATTAAGATCTATGATCAATTTTCCACTTTATCTAAATATTGCTTCTCCAAATGGGATTACAATCGATTCGCTGATCGATATATTCGGCGAGATGATTATTCATTAAAGGTCAGCTGCATTCTATCAACATTATGTCGAATGTAGATGCAATTAGGGCTTACTTGTAATGTGACAATGTACAGTTTACTTGGAGGCCAAATGAGGTCCAGCCTCCTGCATTACAATAAAGCATTATCCGTATCCCTATCCGCATTAATCCTCACAGCGTCTCCTAATATAAAAATAGTTTCACAATAAGTATAAATGAAAATATAATGAATAATTCCTTGGGCCTTTTGCATCTCATAAAAATATTCATTTAATATCCACTACACACTTACAAAATTCAAACTAACATTTAGTTAAATACATGAACAAAAGATATGAACAATGAAAAGTTAAAGAGCTATGCTTTACATCACATACAAATTTCTACAGTGTCAGAATAAAGGGGACTGCAAAAATCGAGATTACTTTTTCAAATGATAAAAAGAACACAAAGAAATTCATCATTGATAATCGGATCGGGATCGCTCAATGTCGGTGCCTGTGTATGTACGTATATGCATGTACGCATACTTGCGGTGCAAAGTTATTACATGGATCCCACTCACAGGGATTGCAAGCTGGTTGAATTTCTCCTAGGGAAAATGAATTTTGTCCCATTTAAATAAGAATCCTTCTATGGTCTTTCCTCTTTACTTTCTTCACCCCCTCTGTATATTCTTTACTTTCCTTACTTTCCTTCTTTATATTTTTCTTCCTTGTTCAACCTCCCTTATTTTCCGTTACCACCTCCTTCCACGGCTTTTTACCACCCCTTTTACAAGTCTCATTTCGTCTTTCCTGTTTCGCATTAACATAAACATGAAGCAGGAGGAAGCAGCCCGTATGATTCAGCGAAACTTTTGAACTCATCACGGGCAGAGTGGATGTAAGATGCGTCTTCTCTTTATTCTTTTTCATCTTATTCTTCTCCTTTTTCTCCCTTTTTCTGATTCTTCTCCCTCTCAACCTAATCCCTCCTACTCCTTCTCCTCCTACCATTCCGTTTTCCCCCTATCCAACTTCCTTTCCCATTTTGATTCTTCTTCCTTCCTTTTTTCTCATACAGTTCGTCTCGAGAGTTTTTAACAACTTTCACAAAAGGAAGAAATTGACGCTAATGGTCCGTCTTGAAATACCTGGCTTGGCTCGAACACTCATAATACCCTCGGCACGTACACTGCTGTTGGATATTAATGTGCCAGTGTTGCCAACCGGCCAATACTAGAACTAACGGCAACAGCACCCGTATTGACTACTCAGAAGTTGATCGCACATCAATCATCGTTTTATACGCTGTCGGAATAGAAACGAGGTTGTGTTCGATTTTACGTGTTCGTATTTTAAGCCCTAATTTATATTGCGCCCGGCTTCCCGTCAATTAAACGACCGAGTGATTAATCGAAAATTAAAACTCTCTGTAATGAATTCGATCTTCCACGTTCCATGACTTCCGGAACATTCTCGACCACCTAAGTGATCCGAACAAGGGACAAAAAGGGAACATATGCTTAAAGCGACACAAACGGATCGTGCATTGTTCATCGATAGGATGGAAGAAATGCACCAAAGTTTATTTGGAGAATACGATTGGTTGCCATAATACTTGGCTATTAATATGGTCGCGATTACCGAAGCTCTATAAACATTACTGAAATGGGTCCGTCATTAGGAACGTAATGATTGAAATAGTGTGTAGTCATCGTCTGAAATCAGTTCCAAACCCAGGGGACTTTGTACAGGCGTTGTGAGATAGTAAAAAATATTATACTTACTTATGCTTTTCCAGACGTATTCAACATTAATTATTTCTTAAGATGGAGACACGACTTGATAGTGTATAGGTACGTGTAAGCATACATATGCATATAATTCGTTGCAGTAAATCTCTCAACACTCTTGATTAATTATTGGTTGACCTAATTATTCCGATTTCTCTTTCGAATACTGTCGTAGTATTTAGAGAGTGAAGGATTCATATGAGGAGACTCTTGGATATACTACTAAGAAAAATCAACATTGATTACCACTTTGAGTGATGGCTGTCATGAGTTAAATTTAATTTAATATTTAGAATTATACTCTCGAGGGAGAGTCAACGTTAAAATCACAGCCTCCATAGAAACGTATTATTTGTCTTTATCAAATTGAAATACACAGCCAGATATTATACATCATGAATACAGTATGACGATCATTCGAGTACGAGGTAGATGTGCGTAAATGACCGAAATCACAAGCTACTCATAAAGTCATAACTCATTCGGTTTGGCACATTAATCTTATTATTAGACAAATTAACTCTATCGCTATACGCGTCCTCTGTTAATACTGGATGCTCATGATACACGATCAGTCAGTGGTCTTAAGTTTGGTTGCATGGAGCTTTTTAAAGCTGTAAGCTCTGCCTTCAATTTTAACTAACAGTAGCAAGTAAATCTACTGTACCTGCCATGTAAGTAGAATTGGGTTGTTCTTCCTCCATCCTCATGTTGATCGTAAAAACGTAAATAAAAGCTCTCGTGAAATGTTCATAACTTTTTTCTGCACTTTCTCTTGTTTCGTATTATCGTTTTTATATCGTGTAGATTTAACGTACATCGGTGTCCGTATAATTCTTGTCTCTTAATTATAGCAGTGTATGAAACGACATGTCCTTTCCGTGAGTTTTAATAAAAGCGTGGGAAAGCAGCGAATGGCACCTTCGAGAAAACCTATAAGAACTTAAGCACGTGACGAAATATCGGAACTTTATGTAAAGCATGAACTACTTTAAGTCCGTCTACTAAAGTGCACTTCCGGTAGTAAAGAAACAATTTATGCAAGTCCTAGAGTTTTACAGAAGGAATTACTCATAATCGAGGGGTAAAAAGAAGAAAAAAGGTGGTCGTGAAATTGAAGGAAAACAGAATCGATCGATCGGAGATCGTTAGATGTAAATTCATAGAATGCTTCTATTACATGCCGTAGTTTATTTTGTAGCCAGCTGTAGCGCATAACCTGGTGTTTAATATGACGAGAGCAAAGCAACAAACGGATCATGCATTGGAATGACATTATAGGATATTTATATGTAGGTAATTACCTAATTACGTAATTACAAATTGCATAACTTCGCTATCGAATGAAGATAGTAGTTCGACGATTGACGGTCTAAATCATTCATATTCATTATCATCAGTCGAGTCATTGATTGAATTTGGTACTGGAAAAATGAATCACGAAAACGACAAGTCTACTACGAAATTTATTATAAGGTTTGTTACAGGCGCCACGCGTAGATCCCGTATATCCTGTATCTGTGTGTAATATGCCCAAGTTATTCGAGTACAGATCAATAGGCAATGAAAAATCATTTCGACAAAGAACACGGAGAAATTGCAGACGGTCTAAAAAAAGAATTACTTCCACTCAGTAAATCCAATAAACCAATTTGTGATTCCGCTTTACCGGAATAAATCGTTTAATCAATTCAATCCACTGGATCAGAATGTCAAGGAATCACGATGTCGAAGGAAAAAGAAGCGACTGGCAGGCATGTACGGAAAATAATAGATACGATACAATATACGATACAAAATGATAATGGATAACGTGAATAGCCAAAACAGTATTAAATGATTCTCCGAGGCGTGTTCTGAATTGAGGGAAGTTACACGGAATACATAAAAATGATACGATGCTATAATGACTGCCTGCCATTTGTTACTGAGTTTGTAATTCACGGACCTGTAAAACGATCGAGAGCGCGTAAGGCGTTGCGTACAAATATGGCGAAACTGAGGCTCAGTGTATCTCAAATACAAAAAATCAAAGTCTAAACCTTCATTATAATCGAATCAAAAGAAATACGTCTTGATTCTATAATTATGCGTTCTTTGTACGACAACAGGATTTATTAATATATTCTGTTTCAACACAGAATACGCATCAAGTAATATGGAACACCCCACACCATTCGCAGGTCACCGGTATTTCCGCTTTCGATAGAGAGTATACACAAATTCAGAATACTCTCTATTTTACTTGCAAGCACGAATTCGTTTCAGCAAAATTGCGAACGAACTGCTGAAGTAATAAGGTTGAAACTTACATGGAATATTAAGTTCTAGAATGTAGTTGGAACAGCAATATTTGCATATGTCTACCAAAGTCGGTTTCAAAACGGCATCAGTGCAAATATACAAAGTCCTTGTGTCATATGTGTTCATGTAAATGATCGTTCAACAATAGAATAACCAGCGTTGTTCTTTATGTATTTAGGTATCATTATACAGAACTTCGAAATTATAGTGGCTGATGAAAAACAATTTGGTACATATTATATATTCATTCGTTTATTTCGACAAAAGTCAACATAAATTCCGAACAAGAAGCTCTTTAATAATTTCTTCAATTAAAAACAAGAAATCTGTAATCCGTCATTTACATGGGTTTGGTTGATCTAGTGTTAATTAATCTGGTTGAAACTTACTGAGAAACTTTCAAACTTCAAACTAGTTTGAAAGTTCAGCGACCACGGAATTAATTTTGTTTGCAACGGCGAAAGCATTAGATGTGACTGCATGGTTCAAACGATAGTACCGTCAAAGGAATCTGAATGTTTACTACAATATAATATTATATTATACTGATTTACGTATTATCGTAAATTCGTTCTCGATATAAGAATAAGTAATGCCCCAAAAAACACTTACGTGTAAAAAACTACGCCAAGTACAGGAGTGCTGTGTATTCCTCTAATAAAAAGTATTGATGTCAGATTATTGAGGCCAAGTACATAAGTCACTACATGTTTGCCTATTATATGATCTAGCATTGGCCCATCATTTTAGTTGTATTTTCAAAATCTCCTATAACGTTTTCACACTACTCTTTTACATTACTACTGCTTCTCGTAGTTGATTATGATTTAATGGTTATTTAATAATTAATAAAACTTTAGCTGATTCCTTATCGAGTACTACTTGGCGGGTATGTGCATTTCTTGACATAAATTTGTGTTCATTATGCCAGTCATCAAACTCAAAACCAATATCAACTTTCTATATAGAGCTTATTAACAATAACTCGTCAAAAATAATCACGGTAAAAGCTTAATAACAAACATATAGTTTTAGGATACTATTAGTACGTTCAAAGTAAGTACATTGGAATTCCTGGCACGGACCCGCCAAGTAGTACTCGATAAGGAATCA
>NW_014333027.1:3744529-3745776 GCF_000341935.2 Cephus cinctus
CATGTAGTGACTTATGTACTTGGCCTCAATAATCTGACATCAATACTTTTTGTTAGAGGAGTTCACAGCAATCCTGTACTTGGCGTAGTTTTTTACACGTAAGTGTTTTTTGGGGAATCTCTACTAAGTGAACGTGCTCGCTAGATTTGCCTTTTAAACTTTAAACGCGTTTTTCTCAAAACAACGTTTTTTCGGCCGGCGGCGGTGATTTCTCCGGAACCAGTGAACCGATCCTTATGAAATTTTAACTACATATTCTACACATGAATAGCTTCAGCGCATTCGATAACCGTATTAAAATTTTAATTTTTACTATTTTTTTGCCAAAAGCAGTGAAAAAAGAACCTCGATTTTTTTTTAAATCTCCGCTATTTTATTATTTATTAATAAATATTAATATCCATAGAATGTGCGAGAACCGCAGTCATACTGAATCTAAATATTGTTTATTTTTTCGTTTCTGATGAGCCGTTATCGAGATATCAACTCCGCCAGTGACATACCTATTTTTCGAGGAGTTACGTTTGCCTGCTATATTTGTGTATAAAAAGTGTTTAAAATAATTTTTAAAAAGTTGTTTTATGTATTTCGAGAGTGTATTTATTAAGCCCAACAAATTTTATATCAATATCTATAATAATAAATTCTTTAAAAAGGTTACACAAATAGCCCTTTTTTTTGAGCATCTAAACTAGAATGATCCCTTAACGACATATTTTCATGTAATTTGCCGATCTTGCGTATCCCTGATTTTTTAATAGGATATATGAAAAAAGTTTTAAACGCTGAAATCTGTATTGTTAAACAAATATAAAATATAAATACATTGCAATGTCACTAATCAGATAAATATATTGCGTTGTCGAAAATGTTAAAAGCCATATAAATGTAATTTATAAATTGATTTTTCTTAGAAACACAAAAATATACATATATAAATTTGAAAGGAAAGTATATTCTTAAATGTAGAATGAAATTCATTTAGAAAGAAGTTGAGTCATTTAGGAATTTCGTAAACTTTGACACAAGTCTCAACTACGTGTTGTAATCAGTGCCATCTGTTATCTAAAAAAGTAGTTGGAGGTACGAAGACGACGACGATGACTGAATTGAATTAAAATCATCTCGTTTGCTATTTCAATATGCCTTGATTGATCTCGTACAGCAATTGTATAGATCTTGGTGCCGATCGATTCAGAACGGGAAACCTAAACACAGAAAACTATGCAGAGGGACACTTGAACACT
>NW_014333027.1:3745907-3755415 GCF_000341935.2 Cephus cinctus
ATCCGACACCTAGTTACAGAAAACTACGGAGAGGAGCATCTGGAAATCCCATATCTCTAAAAATTGTCACCTAAAATACGAGGAACTATGTTAAAGTATGTTATATACCTATGTTAAATACCTTTAACTGTATATAAGGTACACTCATACACACATACGTACACGCATACACACGCACTCCACATGAAAGCCTTATTATTTTCATGCACAATTACTTTAGTGGTCGAATAATATACACGTATTTTAATTTTCAAACTATGATGTCATACATTTCGTATAATATTTTCGAATTTACGATAAAAGTATATTAATATGAATTTCATATACCTATTTCGTAAATTCCATGGAATTTTGTACAGTAAATTTACCAACATTTTTAACAGTGAATGTACGCAACACAGTACATACATATGTCTTTTAAATTAAAGAAAATAGAAATCAAAAATATATAAAGTCTGCGTACAGCTGACACTTCCAGTACTTACAATTAGATACATTATCAATATTTAATTAGGTATACTATCAGGACCATAAAGTGGTACTCACACCGAATTTTCCGAAAAAATTTGCATGCTACACATACGCAGTTGTGATGGGTTAAGAAATGATTTCGTTAAGCTAGGTTAGGTTAGAATTTTAATACGACATGTCTCAAGGTTTAGTTTTTTTTTATTAAAAAACATATGGGCTTGTCATTGTGAGTGGCACGTGTCCTCGTAACTACCCTTTGACAAGTTTATATACAGGGTGTCCCAAAATTACCTGACCAACGGGGTATGGCGGTGTTCGGGAGGCACCACTGATCACGAAAATGACCTTCCCTTGTCCGGAAGGTCATAGTTTTTAAATGGGAGTAGGTCAAAGTTGACCAATCAGAACGAGGCGTCAAGAGAAACGTAGGCACCTGCAAACTCTAAGTTCTCTTCCCTCGCTTTTGTTTCTCGGTATCTTGTTTCTTGTTTCCAGTAGGCATGTCTTCGGCTGACGTCATCCTGCCAAATCGAGAGCGTTCCTTAACGAATCGGTACGTATCTCCTGGAGATCCTCCACGGCCGCTTCCCCAGGGCATCGGGCGACAGCTGGGCACCGCGTCCTTAACTCGGGCAGGAGGTTCCTACCCTGCCCTTAACCGTATCAAAACTACCTCCGCCCGCTCTACAGCCCTTTGCCCATCTCCAGCGGGGTGCCGGTATCTCACCCGGGCTTCTGCCGGTCCGTGAAGACGTCTCCGTCGGGTACTCTCCTCTGCCGGGAAACTCGGTACGTCGAGACTATCTCCCCACGGCAGATTCGAGCACCTCGACCTCAACTACACAATAACGAAATCTTACGAGAGCCTGGACATAACTATACGAATCAACCAGAGAGCGTAGCTTCTGAGCAGGGTGGCGACCCGAAGGGAACCAGAAATCGAGAACGTTATCTGTATTGGTAACCGGAGCCGCCTTGGGACCGTGATTCGAAACATCACGTCACAATATATATAAGAAGGCAGTTTGTAATCTGTACAGAGTCAGTACAAACGCACCAATCGAAGTTGGGCCAAAGTGGCCCACACGGCAGTGTGGCCTCTTAAAAAAATGACGGCTAGGCACGGCTCCCCGTAACTGTTTGACATAAGTTCACACTGACAGTTCACATAGCAATAAGTTAGGTTATTGAAATATTTGAATAGTAGGGTTACGAGAATCTGGGGGCAACTCTTTGTAACAACTCCGTAGCAACAAATTCCCACGAACAACCCAAAATTCCCTCTTCTTCTTTTTTTTCCTTTTCTCTTCATCTTTGCATTTTAGTGCGTCATATTGGATCAATCATTTTGAATTTCTTTTTCTGATCCCGAATTCAAAATCAGCGACCTCAATCATTTTCAAGTACCAAGTATCGGAAAAATATTCATTTACAGGACCGTGGAAAAAATATTTTTTTTTTAAAAAAGAATCCTGATTTTGACAGTTGGTTCATTTAATAAGTCTTTATTAATTAACAATATAAATTTTTTGAAATTTTTAGCTTTATTCATATCTCGGAGACTTTATAAGATGGAAAAGGGCGGTCATTGTAGTCCAACAATATTTTTTTTTTCATAAAAAACTACGGAAAAAAAGGTGGATTGGAAAATGACTCGCCATTTTTCAAAGGGTTAGAGTTTTTAAAACCTGGTACTGAGATCAATTAGTAATCTGTTACGAGACATTATTGAATGTCAAATATTTAAACCTAGAGATTTAGATTCGAGAACAGACGAGCATGGGAAAGTATTACCCTTCAGTATGATCGTTTGGGTTTCCAACATCTGATTGTCATCAAATATCATAAATATCTTCGTAAAAAATAATTCCAATTATGCTACTTCTTGGAGTGTGGACAACTGGAGCAGTATGTACCTTTTCTATAAATGTAATTGGAGTATTTATAATGATTTCATCTACATTTTTTATATCTATATAAAATACCTTAAAGTGTATAAATTCATTGACGATATTATCACCGGTTTTATTCTACTAGGAGATGTAAATCATTTCGAGCTAGATACACTAGGAATTCGATTTTTGTAACAGTGGCGATACAACTCCGTATCGCTTTTGTGAAAATCGAGGTCGCTCATCCGGGCTGTGCGCAGATTACACAATCGACACCAGTGTCCTGTCAAGTACCCTAGTCGCCCACGTTATGGATTAGCTGTGAATATCACCACTGAATGCGCCTCAACATAACCGAGCTGTTGGCAAGGACCTGTCGAGCTATGGCCAGTGTCCCTTCTACCGTACGCCACGTCGATTGATATGCGTCGCGGAGTGTGGACTGTTTTTCGAAAATTGAGGTCGTAATGTTACACGTCTAATTTTATAGTCTTATTCGCAATGTGGGTAGCATCTAACATTATATCAGTTAAAATTTCACTGAATGATTCAATTATTTGAAAATTAACTGAAGAGATAGTGATTTTCGGTCTAATCCACTGCTAAATCAGTGGTTTCGGCTTAGGAGCCCTATCAGGTTCATTGTGGCTTCATCTATTGTTAGTCTCATTGTTACATTGTGTGTGAATTGCTGTTAGTGATATTAACATGTTAGACTAAGAAACAGTAAATTGATATGGCTTGCAAAAGTATTATAATAATGTGGTATTTTTCTGTGTGATGAATGTAGATCATAAAAATATTGACGATTATAATTCTTCAACGAAATTAAATTTATAAATTAGACTGGTAGCTCAGTGGGTAGACTGTGATGTGATTGCAGGTTCGAATCCTATTCATACCCTAATAGAAATCAAACTGCGCAGGCCCTAGGTACTGGCCCGACTACATAGGGAAAGTCCCGATTTCTCAAGTTGAGGGTAGTATAGCTAGTGCCTGGTTAGGTGTGAGTCAGTATTTCCAATTCGCAAATAGTCATATTTTTCATATTTTTTATGTTGTAATTATATTTTATAATATTTTTGCTGCATATATGATAAAAAATAATGGCTAAACAACATTTGTTAACACTAGGAAGACTGAAACTTAGTATACATATACCTATATTGCCCATTGTGAAAGAATAACTAATGTGTTAAGAAATTTGTTAAAAATTAATTTCTAATATTTTTTTTTAAGACAAACTTAGTATACATATACCTATATTGCCCATTGTGAAAGAATAACTAATGTGTTAAGAAATTTGTTAAAAATTAATTTCTAATATTTTTTTTTAAGACAAACTTAGTATACATATACCTATATTGCCCATTGTGAAAGAATAACTAATGTGTTAAGAAATTTGTTAAAAATTAATTTCTAATATTTTTTTTTAAGACAAACTTAGTATACATATACCTATATTGCCCATTGTGAAAGAATAACTAATGTGTTAAGAAATTTGTTAAAAATTAATTTCTAATATTTTTTTTTAAGACAAACTTAGTATACATATACCTATATTGCCCATTGTGAAAGAATAACTAATGTGTTAAGAAATTTGTTAAAAATTAATTTCTAATATTTTTTTTTAAGACAAACTTAGTATACATATACCTATATTGCCCATTGTGAAAGAATAACTAATGTGTTAAGAAATTTGTTAAAAATTAATTTCTAATATTTTTTTTTAAGACAAACTTAGTATACATATACCTATATTGCCCATTGTGAAAGAATAACTAATGTGTAAAGAAATTTGTTTAAAATTAATTTTTAATATTTTTTATATTATTTACAGTCATATACTTCTATTCGACATTTCTTTCATGAATTTAGGGGGCAAAAGAAATAAAATAAACAACTTGTTAGAACAAGTATCACTGCATAAAGATTCGAATAACAAGTACTACTTTAGCTTATTGAGCAACTGCGACTTATCAAGTATACGCCCAAATCGACAATTTATCATGTACTTGTATGTTATCATGTGACGATAATCGAAAAAAAATGAAAACTGTTATTTCAATACAGAGCCGAACTGGTCAAATAAGAAATTTACTCAGTTAAATAATAAGAGTCCTTTGATTATTTAAAATTTCCCAAGCAGTCAAAATGACTGCTTTTGGGCAATATAGGTATAATACACATATACCGGAAATGAAGGAGGGGGGAGGTAACTACAATTATTAATAAACGCATTTATATATTGTACAAAAAGTCACAAAATTCTAAGAAATTGTGTCATTATATACATAATTGTTTTTCTAATTGAAATTAAAAAGCAGTCAAAATGACTTCCTTGGGCAATCTAGTGTTCAACAATCAAAATTGTATTTAATCAAATTTTGAAAAAAGTTCTTATTATAAAAAATTGACGATTATAATTAAATTAAAAAAATTAAATTTAAGGCGAACTAAAACAGGAACTTCGTGGTTTTCGTGCTGGTAACGGTAACCGCATTTTATCTTAGCATGTGTTACGGTATAAAAATGATATGGTGAGACTGTTGTTTTCGATGTGAAAGGCAATTTTCCTCTTTACTTCTATTTTTATAATACAGCAACAGCGCATTACAGTCTAAAAATTCGCATTTACATCATAAAATGGAGGTTTCATCTCAGCTGATGAAACTCTAAATGAGATCTACATAACGTGAATTCCTTTGAGTAAAAATGGAAAGGGGAATTCTAAAATCATGTTATTTGCTTAGCATAATGGTCGATTTGAATAACATTTTTTCGTAAGTAAAAAAAAAAAGATTAGATGAAAGATAGAAAAGTTAGTTCAGAAAGTTAATTGTATATTGAAGGTCTATTTTAAGATGTAAGAGTGTGCGCATGGCAGGTAATGTCTTTATCTAAATTTACGAATACAAAAGTTGATAGACTTTAAAACATACTATACTTTTTGAATATCCTACATTCCCGGGTTTAAAGGACGCGTGTGCAAAGAAAAAAAAAGTAATGTTAAATAATCACTGAATAACCAACACAATTAATTTTATTACAAAAATTACAATTTTGTTATCGTGCTGACACAGTAAATAAGGTACATATTAATTATAAATATTATAGTGATGAAGCGATATTTTTACTGTGAGCAAAAGTAGAATTTCTTGGGCCATAGTATACTGTGTGTTCATTTTAAAACTTCTCAGCTAAATATGTCTAAAATAATGCATTGTCGAAAAAAAATTTAAGAAAAAAGTTGTTTGATTTTGGGAGGGAGGGGTAAGTAAGGTGATACGATTAGCATGATCTTGGATGGCGATGCGATCGTTATGTATTGAGGAAGACTATAATTGCTTTGAAAATTACCATAAACTACATTGGGTTATGATAGGAAAAGAAATTGTTAATAAATTAGAGATATGATCGTAAAAACATTTGTATACTAATAACTTAGAGTAATCAAAATTTCTCAAACTTGAATTTATAAATTTTAATATAACATGTTAAAAAATCTATATATATTGTGACGTAGAATTTCAAGATGCACGCCACAAAACGTAGCATTCTGCGATTTCCGGCTACATCGTGGGGCCCTATGCGTGAGGAAGGGATTTCGTGGCGTTGGACTGTATATAATTTGTTAAATTTAAACTTATTTCCCCCGTGGGTACGTTCATTTTGTGTTTTATAATTTTCAAGCGGATCCCAAAGGATCCTATCGAAATTTAAATACTACGGGCTCCGACAGGGCCGACTACGGGCCTGGCGGAGCGCGCTGGCGAGGCGACGCGACAGCCAGACCGGAGCATACACCCTAAGAGGTCAGTTACGCGGGACATTCGGCGAGCGTCTCCCAGATCCAGAGGGCATACGGAAGTTGCAGTAACGGCTTGAAGCCGTCCATCGAGGAAGCAGAGGTGGATGTGAATCCCACCTCCCGAAAATATCTCTGCAGCCATCCCAAACACGAAAGATGCTAGGATCTACTTTATCGGGATCGAAGAAAACAATTGAAGATCGCGAGCGCTCTGGCGAAGCCGATAGGTCCGCCAATCCGTGTAATATAGCGCGCCTCTTGGGAAGGTTCCAGATTTTCCAAATTTGTAGTCACTCACGGTGTGGCCGAGCTTACGAACAAACGTGTATTCGTCTGGTAAAGTTTGTATAGTCTCGCATTGTTTTGTTCTAATTTTGTCGGATTTGTATAGTCTTGTATAGTCTACCGTGCCGTTTTGCGACCGCTTGAGGGACCCAGTATCAAAGAAATTGTGTCTTGAGGATATCTGGGGCGACTAGGAAGGCGGTGAGTGACGCTTTTGTGATTTGGCCATATTTACGTTAATGAGAGATAGACCGTGTCGCAGTGCTGTGCCTTACGCATTCCCGATCAATATTGCATCCGCGGATTGCTAATCGGTGGCGCTCTGGAGGATTGGTACTATTCAATATCGTTTATGGGTTGAAGTTGAAGCGCAAGGGTATCGTGAGTCCGTTAGCACTCGTTAACGTTAAATTCTGTATAATATCCTTTGTTTGTATATTCTGTGAGGAATGTTGTATAGAGTGAACTTCCATGTCATATGTAGTACGATGTATATTTTTGTAGAATATTAAGCTCCTGTAAATTTGTAGATATTGTTTTGCCAATAGGTCTTCGAGACCGCCAGCTTAATAATTTCCTTGGGGGATCTACGGTACCGTCCTGTGTAAAGCTTGTGTATTTTGTTCAGGAACCGTTGTTCCATCACTTTCTCTTGTTAGGTTTAATAAAACGTGCCAGATTGTGGTTTCGTATTTAATTTTGAGAACGTTAGTATTTGTTCGTTGTAGTTTTGAGAGTGAACCTCCTCAGGTTTCAGATTTTGCTTATTGTCTCCCAGACCCAGGACCCCACCGCATAAGAGCTGGCCCGGGTGTCCTTAGGAGACAGCGGTGTAACTCTGGTTATACCTGGCGCCCAATAATTTAGTATTTCATTAATTATTTCTCGCGATGCCATTTATTTGTGCGTCACCGTTAAAAAGTGTTGTCACAGTATATACGCATTCTTGCACAGAATAAACAAAATTTCGTAAATTTAGTACGTTATAAACTCTATATATTGAATCGGGCAGTTTGAATTTTGCTATTTTGATCACGGATCCGTATTTAACATACTAAAAAAACCTATAAATAACCTAAGACAGCAAAAAATTGTACAATGAAAAAATGTGTTCCTCGAAGGGTTAAGCAACATAGTCTTTAATATACGTATATTAATAACCTATCTCTGTTTATTATTGATAAACTAACAATGGAATCCTAAGTCCCAATGCTGTTAACATTAATTCTAAAAATACTTCGAAATTGATCTTAAATGCTTAAACAGATAACCGAAATCTAGATCTCATCTGGGAAGTATCAGCATATTATGATAAGAACTAATTTAGGCGTTCTTAATTCCAACCGAGTAAGAAACAAGATGTAATGCTGTGAAATAATTGAGATAACTCACTATGGACCCGGGCTTAATTAGGACTGTAACAATAGGTAAATGCGTATAGGACCCTGATCAGAGCCACATTCAAGGCTTAATAAGGTAAGTCATGATAGACCTTAAATCGGCCCCGACGATGTTCACGGTGGCCTGATGAAATGCCCACTCGGGATGTTCTCGAAATTAAAACTTATCCAATATTACAGATAACTTTATTATGTTATTAATGACTTTTTCCTATAATTTGTTTACATTTCATTTTAACGACACAGGAAATTTGCTTTACCTCTTGGAATATGAAAGAAAAAGAAAGACAACATGGGATGAACGCCCTACCTAAAGAAAATGAAGTCTACAGTAGTATTAGTTTATGTTAGAATGTAAATCTATGAGTAAATGCATGTCAGTAAATAATTGTACATTGTTAGTTAAGATTATAAGTAAACGTCATTTACTAAAAAAAAAGTTATATTTTGTAAAAAATAATGTTTTTAGTTTTTATCATTTACGAGAATAGATGGCTGCACCATTGAATATATGCTTAGACATGCGAACATAGATGCCCTACGTAAGTCATTAGGAAATGATGTGGCACAATTGAAGTTAGGACTTCAACTACTTTTTATTAAAAATATATTTGTTTATGGGTATTAATTGATATTCTCTGCAGAAGAGCATAAAATGATTGAAGAAGAATGATCAACTTTTTATTTAATGCAATAAAAAATCATTTTTGTCATATAATATAAATATTGTATATTGGAATAGATATGATGTGAACAACTTAAAAAGTTTGTTCGTAGCAAAAATAAATGTTATAATTATAACATTATATAAAAAATAAAAAGTAAACTATGACTTATGTTAGTTTCCTTCGTTGTCGGTACAGTAGGTATACAGGATATACAGTACCATCCAATTGAAGTGCAACACTTGAATTTTTTTACATATCTGTGAAAGTACGACAGATTTCGAAAAACCAAAGACATATTTTTTAGGAAATTTCCTTCCCGTTCGAATGGTGAAAGTTTTATCCCCATCGGATACAAAATGGCCGAATGGCAGGGGTTGGAGTGAAAAAGTGCATTTTGGGATTTTTTGAAAAATTCGAGATCTAGTAGTTCCGGAAGGAAATTGATATTTCTAATTAGGGCACGAGAGAGAGCATCCTTCGGCATTAAAAAAACACCCCCATTGAACCCCTGTAGGATCACTCTAGGATTTCGAGATCTAATAGTTCCGGAAGGAAATTTATATTTCTAATCAGGGAACGAGAGAGAGCATCCTTCGGCAATAAAAAAACACCCCTATTGAACCCCTGTAGGATCACTCTAGGGGGAGTTACACCCCCTTGAAGTGAAAACACTTAAATGGCCATAACTTCCGAACGCACCAGCCAATCTGGTCCAGTTTCTGCATGATATCATCTTTAATGATACTGCAGATTCTCACAAAATTATTGTTCTCGGAGATGATCCCGTGACGGAGATTTCGAGATTTCGCAAGCGCACCCGAAGCTTCGCCGCCATTTTTCATTAGGACAGCGATGAAATAGAAGTTTCATATTTATCCACGTTGTAGCTGAGATTTCAACGATTAAAACGCGCTTTTAAACATCCAAATACGAGTACGCTAAGGGGTTACATTTTAATTTGAAAAAACGCCTAAATTTTGC
>NW_014333027.1:3755546-3768881 GCF_000341935.2 Cephus cinctus
GGGTTCAAGGGGGGGGGGGGGGGGGGTTAACGCCGAGGGATACTCTCTTTCGTGCCCTAATTAGAAATATTAATTTCCTTTCGGAACTACTAGTTCTCGAACTTTTCAAAAAGTTCCAAAATGCACTTTTTCACTCCAACCCCTGGCATTCGGCCATTTTGTATCCGATCGGGATAAAACCCTTACCATTCGAACGGGAAGGAAATTTCCTAAAAAATATGTCTTTGGTTTTTCGAAATCCGTCATACTTTCACAGATATGTAAAAAAAGCCATTTTGTATCCGATCGGGATAAAACCCTTACCATTCGAACGGGAAGGAAATTTCCTAAAAAATATGTCTTTGGTTTTTCGAAATCAGTCATACTTTTACAGATATGTAAAAAAATTCAAGTGTTGCACTTCAATTGGACGTTACTGTAAATAGATTATGTATGTATATTTTTTTTATATATCATATATAATTTACGTATAATTTTTTTCATATAGAACCTTATAGTAAACTCATAAAGATAAGAACGAAGCATATAATAGTAACTTCCGAGAACGTCAATCGAATTAAAAGAAATATGAAGTCATCCCAACTTATCCTAACTTTTTTACGATATCATAAAGTATGATACTTTATAAAAACGTTTATCGCATTTTATAGCATTATGCATTCTTTTAAAAGAATATATACGATAGAATTTTATTCATGAGCTAGGTGAATACGTGTCTTTGGGACAAAAACTGGCTATATTTAGTAGGAAACAGTAGTAAAATAATAGCAATTGCCATGATTTTTCAAGTTATCATAATTTAGCAATACATGTAAAATTTCTCCAATTCTGAGAAATTTTCAGGCAGTCGAAATGATCAGAAGGCGAAATGGCGAGTTGTGTATATCATTTGTCTTTCCTCTTAAGACAACGTATATTTATTATGTTTTTAGAAAATTGGAAGGTATATACTGTAACGGTAGTTTTTGTTGGTGGACGTGAAAACCTTGAATCGCGGAAGAACCAACATATCCCGTCACAAATACACGAATTCTCGGGAGAGCAACAATCGAGACTATAACCGATAAAGGACCTGGGCGCCAGGTATTCTCTAGGAATACCGATTTCACGAGACAAGTTATCCGGTAACCGCTCTCACGAAAATTCGGTCGACAACTCACTAGTTCAGCCTGTTCACCGCGGAACACAATGGTAGAGGGGCAGGGTTCTTGGATTGGGAGCTAGCGAAATCACGAAAGTAACAAAATAGGATTTCAACAAATTATAACAAAGCCCTCTTTATTAGGACATAAATAAAACAATGAGTGCAGAAGGGTGGACCGCTCGATAGCTAGGTCCCCAATTACGTAAAATACTTGGGTACTAAAGAACAAAGTTTTGCACTACGATAGGGACAATATTAATAACGGGAGTGATATGCCGAAAATCCCGTCGCGTATAGATTATAAAAAAAATAGTACTTGTCGTGTAAGAGTCGTACGATAGCCGTAGCAACTGTACTACATTGGCGTAGTTAATAACGCATCCTTCACGGACCGATAGCCCTAAGGTTTGAGTATTACGATAGCACTATTACTAAAGAACGCTAAGCAATGGCATATCACCGTACATCTATCGGCTCGCGTTCGGTAGGTGGTGACATCCCCACTCTTAATCTAACGCGTTGGGCCCTCTGCCGAACTTATTCGCGCGCGCGCCGCAATTTAAACATGGTTAGGAGTCCCTTTACATCGAGATAGGACAATACTCAAAGTATAACGTTAGCAGATAATTAACATTACATTATCGATATTATATTAGACGATAGCGATTATCCCCGACGAGGTTCCTTGGCTCTGCCTCAGGATGCGGATGCTGTTACTCCATCGAGGTGCACGTTTCCCCATCTACGGGGCCGGTTCTCGACGGTAACTGTTCTTCCCTGGATCGTAATATGAAGACAGCCTCCTGGCTGTCTCTTCGGTAGGGTCCACGGGCACATCCTCCTCGCTGTCTTGACTTTCAGGGGCGTGAAGGCGCGTCCTTTACTAGTCGACGTAGTCCCGTTATTGCTGGCTCCTCGAGTCTTCCGGCTGCTGTAGTTCTTCGTTCTTGCAGGAGGGTCCCCTGGACCTCTTCCCGGCAGCCCTTGTTCAGGTGCGAGGTTTGGGGAGACGCTTCTCGGGACAGAGCGCTTCCGGCCTTCGGCACGTACCGCTAGCTAGGTACGGCTGGGCCTGCGACTCCTGTGCCTCCTCCGCGGCCAGTCATTTGGCGAAACGGTAACGGGTCCTCTCATTCCCTGGAATGGACGTCACTAGGTGTTGGCGGCGATCGTCCACGTTCCCTTATGACGCCTGTTCGGCGGTGCCTGTTGATTGCTGGGTGTTATGTCTGCTCTCCGCTCCGTCCGTAATGTCGCGTTATAAGAGAAATTAAGATACAAAAAGAGAGTCAGTTTATACGAGATACTAGAAATTTTAGTAGGATCCATGGAGTGTGTTGCCGTGATGGTGTTTAGAGTGCGTGGCGGTAATGCGTCACGCCTAAAAACGCGAGAGCTAACCCTAGAAATGTGACGGCAAATTTTGCAACGTCACAATACATAGGTGAACATTTTTGTTTACAGTATAGATTACGTGGATGAAAATTTCAATGGTCCTTAAAGGTCAATGTCACAGTAACTGGTGATGAGTGTGAAAGCTATAATGCAAATGGCGTTGAGCCCGATCAGAAAACTCTTTCGAAACCTTTCTACACTGGCTGAAGCATCGAACGATGCACGATTCCTGATCGGTCGTATTTCCAATTATACGTGTAGGAAGTATATGCGAATCACGATATACTGATATATTTCAAACTGAGTACGTTTGCCAGTCACGTAAAAGGATCGTTAATCTTATTGTTAGATCAATCGATAGATCACTCGAACCACTTTCTTCTTCTCCCAATTAAATCACGCTCTGATCAGAATGATCAGTGAATCCTTTTTCAGTCTTTACGTAAATAATTATGTTCCATAGAAACAACTAGTCGCTTTCGTAATTTTATAAGTGAACACTTTTTTGTACTATTATATGTTATATCATTAACACTGTGTTACGACTAACGTATTAATTTATCGTGGAATATGGATCCCCTAAACTTGTCTTTGTTTTACTTATCCTGAGAAAGAATGATAGCAACTATATCACAACGTGATATTTTTAATAAAACAAATTTCTTATACAGGGTGTCTCACAGAAAGTGCACACCTCGATTATCTCCGTTACTATTCAAGATACGGGATAAAGTTAACACAAAAGTTGTATGGTTTCAAGAGGGCCGATATTTCATCGAAATGATTTTTTTTATATCCATTTGATTTCACGATACAGCACGTCACATGTTTCTTTTAAATGGGACATCTTTTTCTGTTGATATACGAAAATGTAGCGCGTTGCTTTCTTTAAATTTTACGACCCTGCAGGCTAAAATCCATCCAGTGTTTTCTAAGAAATTAAAAAAGAGAATTTATTGAACAATCTTCCGTTGAAAAGTTAAGCGCGCGAACCCTAAATGCTTTAGCGAAGCTGTAACTTCATATATTTATTAATAATTCCTTTTACTTTTTTATGTGTTCTGTTAGATGTTTATAACTTTCATTCACGATTTTTCTCTTGTACAATTAGTATAAAATCAATATAAGTATATGGATAAAATCGTATACCGATCGTATATGATTCATATATTTTTGGGGGTCGGTTATACAATTTCACTATTTTCTCTTCATTTTTCAACTGTTTTTTGAATGTCTATTCTCAGTTGCTTTGTTTCCTGAAACTTTCCCATTTTGTATTCCGATCCTGACAATTTCTGGACCATTGATCCGTCTGGGGTTGGATAATATTAGCGAAGACCTTTCCGCCCTTGGGTAGCAGTGCTCCGAAACCCTCCTTATTATATTTATCCAACTCTCTTCAATTAAGGGTCGACTTCTTCAACCTATTAACAAGATTTAATTAAACTTTTCACACTTAATTGGAATTATTTACGATCTTGTGATCTTCAGCTAATTGGTGTATGTAATGCTTCGACTGATCTTAGCCGGATTAATCGATTATGTTGATCTGCATTCTTATATTTTTTTTCCTCTTGCTATTATTTTTTATTTGTGCATTTGAACCATTTTAAATGCTACCAAGCCTTCTATTTGATTCTCAAGATCAAAGAAATACAGATTTCCTATTTTATCGATCGAGATCAAAGCGAAGGAAATCAGACCAGAGAGCAGAGTGGAGTAGCAGAATAGAAAGTGGTTACAGTCCTTATAAGGAACAGAAGGAGATGGAATGACGTTCGATCTAAAATAACAGTCTTGGCTATAAAGGAGATCACAATATTCTTTGTAGGTTAACATATGTGGCTATATTGCGCTTTCCAATAACTGTAACGTAACGTAATACAGAAAATCTTCTAATCATGTAAATTGTGGGCGCTTGGATTACCTTACAGAATGCAAGTCACTAATTAATTATGTGAAGTTAGATTGAGTTACGCTGCGGCTATTGGAAATTGCATTTGACACAGACCCATAGAACACTGTATGTTTATAATTGAAGGAACTGTAAACGATTGAAAAATGAATTGTACTAGCCGGCATATTTTCCCTGCTTCTTAACCCCTTTCACTCTGCCTGCTGTCTCTGTCTCTTAGTATATGTATATGATTTTCTAACCAACTGATATTCGAAAATGTTTACTTTCTTCGCGTGCCGACAACGTGAATGAATCAGTACTTCCTTAATCGTATCCTGCATAACCATATTCATTGGGACAATTTATCATTACCATTATGCCCGTTGGAGGCTCATATTATCTGTTCGATATTGTTTATATACGATAATAGTGGGTCTTAATTATTTGTTATTAAGCCATAATAGATATATGGAGTGTGCCGGATATTGATCAATAGAATTTGCGAACTGATTAATAGATTGGAAAATGATGGTGAAAACGTATTATTGTATATTGCATTAGGTATATTTAAAATGGTTCGCCTAGCATCATAGTAATAATATTCCAATTTCTGAGAATTCCATGTATATCATTGATTACAAAAATATTGCCTACGTAAGGTATCATCTTTAAGGCGGAATGATAGAAATTCATCATTTAACAGATTTTCATATCACATATTGCTTAAATAGAGCAGTAAAAAATGATAACAAAATTTCAAGATTTTCAATTTAGAAATCATCGTATCGTGCGATGTAAAAGAAGTGTCTCCTACAAATTTCATCTATTTTCACCTCCTGGAAATTGAGACATTGAAAAAAATATTTTTATTTTAACAAACGAATATATTGTAATTTTGGCTATTTTCATTCCGTACATCTTGTAAATTAGACGATAAATAATTTTGACATTGCATGCACAACCGTTAAGTCCCTGCCAAGAATATATACACAATTCTAATCTGTAGTTTGAAAGCTGGAAATCAAATTATACCTAAGGTTCTTTAGTATAACTTCAGACTGTATATGAGTTTTGTTTGTACATATATCTGGAACAAACGAATTCAATTTCGTGTGATAACTTGGATGGCACGTTATTTATTTGACCCAGTCTCATTAGGTACCGCTGCTTACTATGCTATTCATTCTACTTATAGTATGTATTTGTTCATCATACGTCGTGGTATGTAATTCAGAGATCATTATGTATATAAATGTGTGTATACACAAATTTGGTATGCACTTTCATACGTGCGGTTTCTCCATTACGGTTATCTTGACCACAAGATATTTTGCTACGTATATGTTGATCTCAATAACCACAAATAACCATTGTGAGCTACTAGTAAAACTATTTTTTCCTTTCATATTTGGGTATGTTTAACAGTTTAATTTTTTATATCGTTTTCAATGAAATTGGTTTAGTAGTTTTTTTTTTAAACGATTAATAATTAAATTAATTTATTTCATTTCTATTCATAATGAATAGCTGTAAAGAATACTAATTATAATTACAGGCTTTAGTGACTGCGAGCAGCCTATCCATTTGCGGAATAGAGATGCACCATACTACTTTCATTATGAGTATTAAGTGATCAATGGTCAGTTTTTTATTCAAATAATTAAAAGATGTAACGTACACCTAATATTAAACAAACTATTTCAGATTTTCTTATTCTCTCATTCATCGTCTATGAAAGACTTGGAGATGTAGTATTCCCTTAAAGGTGATGGTTCTATCATAGGATTCAAATTGATGTACGAAATCCAGGTCGTGCATTTATCCTCAGTGACCTTACACGCATATATGCATATGTTAAAACCAATTAATGTTTACATATTATTAATCAGTGCAAGCATCTCTAGCAGTTCATACGCTTTGTAACCCTTCAGCAGTTACGTTAGTTATTGCAACATTAGTACTTGCGGGGGGGGAGGGGGGCGTAAAGACTCCATTTTGCTAATGAAATGTATTGATGAGCAATGCAGAAATATTATTTTGCGCTGGGAATCATTGTTGTTTATATGTATTGTAACGTTATTTCACGCCACAAGGCTACAATCGGTTAACTGTCGTGTTTATCATACGGGACGCAGTACCGTCCCTTAAAGTCGCGCTAACTGAAATAACCGACCAAGAACTCTAGGGTCTCGATTATATAATTTAATAATATTAGACTAATTCCTATCGTAAAATAATTTCATGTAACACATCGAGACATCACTACGACGAGGAAGCTCTACCTGTAGCGAGAACAACACCTTCTTCAGTCTTGCCCGAAGGAGGCTGCCTACGGCCACGCCAGGGAGCGTGGAGGAACTCCACTGTCAGCAGGCGTCTCCACCCCGTCACGGCCGTCCGCGAATAAATTAGGGTGCCGACTAGCAAAGAACATCGCCACGGACTACCATCACGTTCCTCCAGTCCGGGTATCGGTGCCCCGTTCAAGGCACCCGTACCGAAAGGGAGTTCAGGGAGCTACTCTAGGCCGAGGAGTCACTACCCTCCGCTTCTGCAAAGTCTCGTCAACCCAGGACCGGACTGTGTTGCTACAGTCGGGTAGTTGACCCGCCACTATCTGGCCTCCAAGAAGATACGGCAAGACGCCCCATAGATCGTCCATATGTTCTAAGTCTCGTGACAAGACGACGTACGCCTATGTACCGTGCGTAGAACTCAGTGGAACCCTGAATTCGCAGACCATCTTTCCAAATATCGCGACTGAACAATCAAATAGAGGCTCTGGTTAATATTTGATTTCGTAAAGATCTTCTCGCGTCGGGTAGCGATATCATAATTCTGTATCGTTAAAGTACCTTTTATGATTAGTTGATTGGCATGTTTCGTATATTTCGCGCGTAAGCCACGGTTCGGTACAAAACTTCTGCGTAGACGATTGGCCCCGTGAGCCCTACCAGCTCTCCCGTGAGGGAGCTAGCCTTAACCGGTAGGAAGAAGAACCCTCATGATTCATTCGTTCTTCGTTAGCCGTGTTGGCCGGTCTCGCTAAAGTAATTGTCTCGCATGGTTTTCGAAATGTAACGCCTAGGTCAGCACTTTTGTGTAAAAGGCGAAATCTTTTCTATCTTGGCTTCCGTGCATTGGCACGTATAGATCTGTTTTGTTTCATTCCTCCCGGTTTCGTCCTAGGAGATGTTCGCGTTTCGCCAGCCATGAAAAGATTCAGTGGCTTCCATTATTACTTTCTGTATTTTCGAAGTGTATTGTTGAGTCTAGACTCGTTGACCTAATTCCTATTTAGGGCCTCGTTGACCCTGGAGAACTGTTGTCTTTGTATTGTCTTTTCGTTAATCTACGTTATTTATTTCCTGTTTTCGCGTTCTCTCGAATTTTGAATATCTTTCGTAGTCACTATCTTCTCTATTGCGACCTTGTCTCGCATGATATTTATTTTGATTCTCATGAACTGTTAAATTGTTAATTTTATTTTATTTGAAGTCCCAGCATAAAAGGGCCAATGTGTTATGTTTTCTGTTACTGAATTTCATGGGTTCTCAATCTGATTTCTTCTCACTATCTTTTCTTCTATCTCTCCTTTATTTAACATCAGCGTCGACCCAGCCCCTTTACCATACCTCTCCGTTCCGTTCCTGCTAGTGGGATCTCTTTTCATATTTTCCGGGAAGTTCCTTTAGGTCTCGTGACGCAACGATGCGTCTGGCGTCCATCCGGCATTTCGCTAACAGTAAGTCCAGTTTGTTTCGTATGGCGTAGTCCCGGGAAATTCGGAAAGAGTATCCAGTCAATTGTAAGTGAAAGATCACGCCTTAGAGTATCTTTATCTTTATTAATAACTTTCTCTCTTTTTTCTTATTTTTTTTTCTTTCGTTACAGTATATATGGCTAGAATTAATTTGTTTTGCTATTAAAATGTATTGTCAATTAACACAGCTAACTAGTTAATAAATAAATAATATCGAACAAAATTATTCTAGTGTAGGCGCGAAAAATTAAAGATCTGGGGTCTTTTAGGCCACATGCAAGTGTTAGAGAATTTTATTTAAGAGACGTAAATAACAATATAGTGCTATGAGATAATAGCGATAAAATATTATAGAATGTTATTAAAAATGAATATGAGGTATTTTTAAATTTGTGAGAGTAGAGAAAGTAGCAAGAAAAAATTTTGAAATATATATTTCATTACCTTTCTTCTCATTTCTGCCATGGAAAATTTAAGCATTTGCTAATAGCATTTGTCTATTTTATATAACTATATTTAATATATATCGGTTAACTATGATCATTTTATATCCGATACTAACTGCTTTTATTAAAGTCATATAACTATAGTTATAATTCACCAAATAATAGAAAATCACGTTTTTCCTAAAAAACCAAACAAATGAGAATAAAAACTGAGAATTTAATCGCTCCATGTAATTTTACCCACTATGGGAATTAATATGTTTAAGTGATTTACTAATTTTGAAAGGCGAATTCAGAAGAGATGTATTTCAGAAGAGGTGTAAGGACATTTCTGCAAATTGATTACAAATGAAGGTAACTAACAGCTAAAATCATTTTGCGTTTCTAGCGGCGTTAAATTATACATACGTATATATGTATATGCATATTCAGGGCGATTCATGGGAAATTATAGATTCGAATGTGGCTTAGTTTGAACAATGATCAAGATCATTGACCAATGACAATGTTTCTTACAGTTTTAACTTCATTTTATGTTAATTCGGTCTAATTTGAATGTTATTGTCATTGGCCAATTAATTCATAATTTCCTGTGCATCATCTTGCATATGATTTCGTTTTATAGTATTTTCTAAACTGTTGTCTTATGGTTTTTTAAATTGAATAAGTATCTCCAGCTTATCAGAGGTCAAAAAAGAATTTGCCTGATTGGGCAGCCATAATCGACGACATTAAACGATTTTTGCGCTTTTTTGAGACGACCGCACGAAGTACGTGGGAGTGTCTTATGCTTTCGCCATCCTAAAATATCGGGGTAAACAGGTTTCTGTTCAGACACGACCGGATGTTATTATAGAGATGCGTCTTATGCATTCACACTAGTAGGAAGAAATATACGTATAAGACGCAGTACTGAATTTTTGTTTTTGCGCTCTATCAAAACTGGAAGTGCTCAGCACCTACAAATGCTGTTGGAACTTCATATTTCATCTGAATTTCAATTAAATTGGTTTAACCGTTTGATTGGAATTTCGTCCACAACATTGTACGTATACACAAACGCGCGCGCGCGTACCTACGTACATTTCTCTTTTGGATGGTGAATGCGTAAAATATTTCCACATGTTCCATGTGATCGTGCCTAAAAAGAAATCTCTGTACGCGTGCATGTACACAGAAATTTGGTTGGCCCAAATTCTAAACAATTCGCAGCTAAATCTAAAATTTATAAGGGATACCAAGTTCCGGGTGTAGATGGAACGTCGATATTTGCAGATGTCTAAGGCTTCAGGTTTCAAAACGACATATGTGCAAAGATCCAAAAACTGAGTATCGTATCTGTGTATACAAATACCTGGGTCAAAGGCTTGACCGATTTCGTTGAAATTTACAGGAAGAATCATGAGCATTTAGATGGAATAACAATATTTGTAAATGCCAAGCACTTCTAGTGTAAAACTTTCATGACCATGAAATCAATATTTTGGCAACGACAAATGCGTGCAGCTGTGTATACAGTTGTAACAGAATCTAGTAATGTAACGTAACCGCGTGACGCAACATAAAACGTACTCGTGGAGTACCCTCACACTGTTACATTACGGGTTTCTATTGCAAGTGTATACGCGGACTTAGATGCGACCGCATGGTTCAAGTGGTTGTGCCTCAAGGCAAACCTGTTTGTCCCAATATTTGCCTTTGAGCACGCCTATCGTATTAATGAAACAATATGCAAAATCATTCACCAATCGCACTATTTGAATTGTCGCGGTTTCACTGCATTAGTATTGAGAACAAACAGATTTTAAGATCTGGATTTTCGCTGGCACGGACAAGTACCCAGAAGGAGATGACTCAGCGACGCTAGACTCAGTGATCTACTCAGAGGAACAGGAAGTTAGAGGAAGGTCGTGCAACGTAGATACACCTTTGTGGATTTGATGCTGTGATCAATTGGAAATATTTTTAATATCGATGATTAAAGGTTTTTTTAATTGCCGCACCAAGCTTCTGGCTATGGAAATATTGCAATTATTAACCCTGAATGCCTGCGCGGGCGCACGCACTTTAGCACATGCACATAGTCGCACCCTCAGACTCACTATGACTTAGCGCGTAGATTAGAATATGCTATACATTCGATATGCTGAGTTCATCAAACATATGTCTCAAAAAAATTCAAGGTTATAATATTTCCTTTTCGAGAAAACAATTTCATTGTTCGAATATCTTGTGCTAAACATTGGAAAGACGGCTATTTCATGAATCTCGTCTGATGTTTTATAGACGACGTGTTTTTCACACAAATATTATGTTACCTCGAATACAAAAATTACTTAACCAGATTGACCATTCGAATTAATTAATAAATCTTCGAGTTTTCAAATTTGCATTGACGAAAAAAATGTTTTGTAAATGTTACAGCGATATGAGAGACTTCTGTGATTTTTATTGGTAATTATGTGGCTAACGTTCACTATTTAGCGGTAAATGTATACTTACGATAAACGCAGTTTATCAGGACACAAGACCTATTTTACTACTAGGACGGCCTCCGATTAGCAAACTATTGTGTCGATGACAAATTAGATGTTTATTGTATTGCGAAATTGTCTAGTAACATTCAGGATGCAAAAAGCATTAAAAGTGCAAATTACCTGGTTCACAAGCAATTATCCAAATATGTACAAGTATGACTTACATACGTAGCAGAGAAAAGTACCATATAATTCCAATATTATTAGATGTTGCATCAATTCATTGTTCGTTAATATGAATTATAAGCAACTGCAGTTTCGAATATATATGAATTAATAATAGTTATAAAATATTTTGATCGCAAGTTGCCTGTTACGTATAGCATTGTTTATCATTTCTGAAATAGTATGCTATAGCCAACACTAGAATTGCAGACTCAGCACGTTACCCAGTGCATTGCCCGTGTCACTGACCCAGCTCTTTAATTGACAGCATTCCTAAGGTCCTAGTAACACCTAAGAGCATCAGCGAAAAATGACTATAGTATAAGCAGTCAAAGTCATGATACTGGCGTTTAGAAAATCGTTTAGCTTCGCGCACGAAAGATCAGACTGTACATTGCCACTCGTGGCTCTAACCGTTAAGGTAGCTATACTGCGCTGCACATTAGTCAAATGAGGATTACATTTTTCAATGAATTTTTCAAGTTAAATGTATTAATTAACAGTAGTGGAGGACAATTTGTATTACAACACGTGTCCTTAACCTAGAGAACCATTAATAGCAATGTATTTGCTAAAGCATTAAGTGATCAATGCTAATTTCCGTAAAGGACAACATTTCATTGAGTTTTTTTCAAAGAATAAACCGTAATTTTGTACCGATTTTAATATGCGATAGCTCATTCTGTTTCTCGAAAGTTACTCTACGAGTTCACTATGTGAAATGGTTGTAATATTAACCGTTTAGAAATTACCGCAGGTTGTTTATAAAGAATTTTGTTCGCTGGTTAAACAATAGGTTGTAATTATTAGTCGGTCAACACTATAAAGCACCTTTCAAAAAATAGAATGAGCTATGGCACATTAAAGTTGATACAAAGTTATGGTTTATTCTTTGAAAATCTCGATGAAAATGTACCTTTATGGAAATTAGCATTGATCACTTAATGCTTTAGCAAATACATTGCTATTAATATTTCTTTAGGTTAAGGACACGTGTTGTAATACAAATTGTCCTCCACTACTGTTAATTAATACATTTAACTGTAAAAATTCAAAGTATTAGATCCAGTGTAATATTCGCAACCTGCCTTAGGTACGGATTCGTTATTATGCATCCTAGAGAATGAAGTGGATCGGTTATCGGGCAAAATTAAGCTGCACAGACGAGCTTTCTCCAAATCAAGTAATGCGTATACTACATATTTTCTGTTTCACAAATTTTCTCATCGCCCTAACCTCACATGTAGTTAGGATTTGTCATTCAATATTAAGATCTCTACTCCAACTTTTTCATCAATTAAATTTACTCAAACAGAAAAACACTGCAAACAATAATCATTTATTGAAACATATTAATTTATTTCATTTGGTTACTTCCAAATTTCTATTATCAAATTTAATGGCCTAGCTGGCCACTACGGTATACGTAACATGCCACTAAAATTAACCTATTGGAAAATAAGACAGAAAGTATGTAATTCTTAATGAAATTGTGTAAATATCAATCCCCCAAAAAACACTTACGTGTAAAAAACTACGCCAAGTACAGGAGTGCTGTGTATTCCTCTAATAAAAAGTATTGATATCAGATTATGGAGGCCAAGTACATAAGTCACTACATGTTTGCCTATTATATGATTTAGCACTGGCCCATCATTTTAATTGTATTTTCAAAATTTCTTATAACGTTTTCACTACTCTTTTACATTACTACTGCTTCCCGTAGTTGATTATGATTTAATGGTCAATTAATAATTAATAAAACTGTAGATAATTCCTTATCGAGTACTACTTGGCGGGTCCGTGCATTTCTTGATATAGATTTGCGCTCATTATGCCAGTCATTAAATTCAAAACCAATGTCAACTTTCTATATAGAGCATATTAACAATAACTCATCAATAATAATCACAGTAAAACCTTAATAACAAACAAATGGTATTAGAATACTATTAGTACGTTCAAAGTAAGTACTTTGAAAACCAATG
>NW_014333027.1:3769088-3771559 GCF_000341935.2 Cephus cinctus
GCACGGACCCGCCAAGTAGTACTCGATAAGGAATTATCTACAGTTTTATTAATTATTAAATGACCATTAAATCATAATCAACTACGGGAAGCAGTAGTAATGTAAAAGAGTGGTGAAAACGTTATAAGAAATTTTGAAAATACAATTAAAATGATGCGCCAGTGCTAAATAAATATAATACACAACACAAGTGCTAAATAAATATAGTGCTAAATAAAAATAGGCAAACATGTAGTGACTTATGTACTTGGCCTCAATAATATGATATCAATACTTTTTATTAGAGGAATACACAGCACTCCTGTACTTGGCGTAGTTTTTTACACGTAAGTGTTTTTTGGGGGATAATAAGCAGTAGTAATGTAAAAGAGTGGTGAAAACGTTATAAGAAATTTTGAAAATACAATTAAAATGATGCGCCAGTGCTAAATAAATATAATACACAACACAAGTGCTAAATAAATATAGTGCTAAATAAAAATAGGCAAACATGTAGTGACTTATGTACTTGGCCTCAATAATATGATATCAATACTTTTTGTTAGAGGAATACACAGCACTCCTGTACATCCCGTAGTTTTTTACACATAAGTGTTTTTTGGGGGATATCACAAGTTTTTGTTGTTCAACGTACCTCAGACCGTACGAACAACAGATAGGATACTATTGTTTGAGCGAAGCGCCAAAGCGTCGCTCGTTGCACACTATTCTGGACACTCTAGACTTCTACGTCCGACACCTAGGAATACAAGAAACTACGGAGCGGAACACCTGAACTCCCTGATCTTCCACGTTTGACTCCTAGATGCAGGAAACTACGGAGCGGAGCACCTGGACACCCTGGACTTCCATATCCAGTACCTAGATACAAGAACCTACGGAGCGGAACACCTGGACACCCTGGACTTCCGCATCCAGTACCTAGATACAAGAAACTACGGAGCGGAATACCTGGACATGCTGGACTTTTACATGCGACACCTAGATACAGGAAACTACGAAGCGGAATACCTGGAAACCCTGGACTTCCACATCCAACACCTGGACACAGGAAACTACGGAGCGGAACCCCTGAATACCCTGAACTTCCACGTCTGACACCTAGATGCAGGAAACTACGGAGCGGAACACCTGGACACCCTGGACTTCCACATCCAACACTTGGACACAGAAAACTGCGGAGAGGAATACCTGAACACCCTGGACTTTTACATGCGACATCTAGATACAGGAAACTACGGAGCGGAACACCTGGACACCCTGGACTTCCACATCCAACACTTGGACACAGAAAACTGCGGAGAGGAATACCTGAACACCCTGGACTTTTACATGCGACATCTAGATACAGGAAACTACGGAGCGGAACACCTCATACAGAGTACAAATAGGTAAAGTAGGTAAAGCAGTCAGCGCCATCTGTCGTGTAAAAAATGCGATGCACGTGCGAAGACGACGACGACAACGACGACGACGACGACGGAACTGAAATAAAATCATCTCGCTCGCCATCTCAATACGCCCTGATCTCGTACACTAATCTTATTGAACTTGGTTGCAATCGCTTCAGAACCTTCAATTCTTATAGTGAATGTATCAATAACTTTTCCTCATATATAGCGGTTCATAAGATATTTCGTTCCAAACACAGGTGTAAGGAGTTCACTCGAGTAAAGAGTCTCGGCGCGCTGCGCCCTATACAGCCGGTTGCCTGTACTTGGCGCGAGACTCGACCGAGTCTCTTGATTTTATTTTATTACTACCTGAAACAGTAATTGCCAACATCTGCACGTGCACGATTTCAGATTACTCTTACATTCTGCCTGGTCCAGGATCAAAACAAGGACGTAGCAAGAAATGGTTCCATTCTTTTGTTCGTGGTTTTTCCACTGCATTGCTATTTTTTTACTTTCTTCTTTTATTTTTCGATAAATTGTTTATTGTTTGTATAATCATAATTTGAATTTGTTTAAAACAGCAATGGAGTAATAAAGTCCTTCACACACATAATAACGTAACGACGTAAGACGTAAGCGTAAGGAAACCAACCAATCAGAATCTAGTAATCCCCCCTCCAAGGGGACAGTACTAGATTCTGATTGGTTGGTTTCTTTACGCTTACGTCTTACGTTGTTACCTTATTTTGTGTGTGAAGGGCTTAACAGAATAGTACTTTGCGATACGAGTGCGAGAAAGCGAAGTTTATAGGCAGGCGGTGAAGTTGGTCGCACGAGCCGCACACGAGTAACACAACGGCACGAGCCGAAGGCGAGTGCTGTTTGTTTTACGAGTGCGGCGAGTGTGACAAACTTCACGACCTGCGTATAATGTTCGCTTTATTGTGCCAGTATCGCATAATATTTTCTGTAACGAATGCATGAAAAACGCTACTTTTTGTGCCTCCAAAGTGACTGGAACATCTCTTCGTTGGAGGAGGCAGCCATAAGAAGAGCAAGGAAGGCTTCCAAAGT
>NW_014333027.1:3771619-3789483 GCF_000341935.2 Cephus cinctus
GGAGGGTTCGCTTTATTGTGCCAGTATCGCATAATATTTTCTGTAACGAATGCATGAAAAACGCTACTTTTTGTGCCTCCAAAGTGACTGGAACATCTCTTCGTTGGAGGAGGCAGCCATAAGAAGAGCAAGGAAGGCTTCCAAAGTGAATGCATTTCATGACAGCGCGCGAGAACAAAGTTTACTTTATCGCACTAGTGCGAGAAGAAAGCACTAGTGCGATAATGTAAAATTGGGCCGTTTTGCGCATGCGCAGCATGTTTATCGTATCCTTAGTTATAAAGCGCCACTAGTGTTTTTCATGCATGAGTTACATAAAATTGTAAAGTCGAATGAAAATCCATTGTGGGTAGAATTCGTTATATATTTATACAGGGTTAGTCAGTAGAAACGCATCAGCAGAAGTTGGCCGCAAGTGGCCGATACGGCAGTGTGGCCTCTTCAAAAAATGACATGTGACTGTGACCGATTCCCATAAGCGCAAACCGACAATTTGCATAGCAATAAGGTATTTTAAATATTTCAATAGTTAGGTTACTGAAATAATTAATTAATATTGTAATGACAAAATGTAATGTCAGTTAAGATTTATTTTCACAACAGATTTTTTTCCTGCACTTTTTTGCTATAAAAACATTTCAATTAATTGATTTTTAAATTAATTGCAGCATTGTATTGCAGAATTGTAGTTGTGATCATTACTTGGAAATATCAAAATTGTGAATATTTTAAACTTTACATTGTTTCAATTGCAATCTGTTGTGAAAATAAATCTTAATTGATATTACATTTTGTCATTATAATACTAATTAATTATTTCAGTAACCTAACTATTGAAATATTTCAAAAACCTTATTGCTATGTGAACTGTCAGTTTGCGCTTATTGGAATCGGTCACAATCACATGTCATTTTTTGAAGAGGCCACACTGCCGTGTCGGCCACTTGCGGCCAACTTCTGTTGGTGCGTTTGTACTGACTAACCCTGTATGTAATTCTGTACATCTGTTTAGATTTTTTTTCAATGATAATTCTATCGCCCCTTATTGTTTGTTCCTTTCTGTTTTTATAAAGCGCTTTATATATGAAAAACATGTGAGTTATTCTTTTTCTTATTGATGTCGTATCTTCATCCATGAATTTATGTAAAGTGCAAGTACATAGAACGAAAACCCACGTACACACACGAATACCACAAGTTCCACTTAAGTACTTCACTTACATTACATTCTTCCTCAAAATCCAAAGTATCCTCAACAATCGTATCAACTTCATTGAAGTCATTTCTTGCATCGACTAATATTTGTTTCAATTTTTCTGACAACTCAATTTCTTTATAATTCGTCACACTATTGGGTATTTGTAAAGTTTGAAAATACGCTAGTAATAAATTCACTACATTTAAGGGATTAATCTTCATCTTTGAATCTAAAATATAAACATTAAATAATAACTCTTTATTACGATGATTAATAGGTGTAGAAATATAAATTACAAAATACTCACATAACTACCTAAAAATTAGATAATTGGTTGTAAAAATATCCGCACCACGTATGATATATTATAATGTTTTGTGTTTAACAATGACAGATATATATACATATATATATATATATATTATAAATATGTAATATAGACGTATTTAAGAAAACTAATTGTAAAAGATTTAGTGCTTTCAGTAGTCAGTACTATAATAAAATGTGTGTTTCATTTCTATGGAACTTTGTTCAATAATGATAAGGTGAATAAACAATTTTTTATAAGCTTATTTACAACGAGAAAGCTGTCGTCAGCAATTCATAAACAAGATAAGTTTGTAAAAATAACTTCTGGCTTTGATAAGTAAGTATTGATATTTTCAATGTGTAAATTGAATACCATACCCCGGTTTTTATGCAGAAAAAAGCATAAAAAATATAGCTTTTTCAAAATATAAAATAAGGGTTGCAACCCCTTGGGTCATAAACACACCTCATATCTTCGAATTCTTATGACAAATATTTTCCACTTGGTTTTATTAAAAAATATCAATTAGAATCTGACATATGATAAAAAACAATTTTCGGGAGTAAAATTTGGGGGGTGAATTTCAGGGGTCGTTTTCACTCCTTTAAAGTAGATGTCAGCACAAAAAAAAAAGACGTGTCTCTTATTTTGTCGAGTACTACAACATATCAAAAAATTATTGAAATCGGTGGGGTCGGGTTGGGGGGGTTTCCTTGTAAGCCATTACACGTAAACATTTAATTCTCCTCCTTGCCTCGCGCTCTGTGTCGGTAAGTGATTCTCGATTTCGTTTCATTAAATATGGCACGTTTTGTAATTGCCCGCGAATGACAAAAACAACGTCCTTTCACAGTTTCCCCATGTTTAACAACAACGAAATGAAAAAAACTTCTTTCCCGCACTGAACACAAAATACTTTATGAAGTAGAGACGGCGCTGGGCCACTAGGGGCCCACGTGCGCGTAGTTGAAATTTAGGGGCTGAAGATTGTGGCGACACCTGGCGCACTCTAGCGGTACTACATTGTGATCTCGAGAACGAGACACGAAGCATAATTACTTAATTACCTTGAGGATTGTTAACAATTCATCTCCCAACTCCCTTCTCTCACTGGTCATAAACCCATGCTTCCACCCAGCTCGCCCACTCCTTACTTATTTTCTTCCTTGCTTCCTTGCACACCCACATGTGTTCGAATTAGGATGAATCAATGTTAAATTCAAATAAGATTATATTATAATACTTTAGTTGTCAATTTTATAAAAAATATTACTTTTCTCTGGTGGAATTGTTAAAAGTTATAAAGGAATATATTTATTTATTTAATTCCTTTGAAAATAATATATTTTTTATGATTACTTCGAATTTGTGTTATATACGTATAGTTTGCTTATGTTTTTAATCTCAAAATTTAATATATTGAGTCTCTTCAATATTTTCTTGGCCAGGATGGTAATTTCATTTGTAGCGATTCTCTACTGTGATTCACAATGATGTAATATTTATCTCTTTATTAGCACGATGAATCAAGCAGCACACGGGATCAACATTGACGACTGATGTCGTATTTTGATTCCATCATATAATTTAGCAAACATCACTGTCAGGTGAACACACTCATAAGATACACAACCTTGCTGAATGTTGTGTTTAAGCATACAAGTCTATCTGGGCAGGTCCCTCTTTGCTACGATCATCCTATGTAATAGACCGTATTTGTTTCTTCTATGCATGATGCAATTCAGCGGTGTCGAGTCTGACTGAGTACTTGACATATCTTGTTGGAATTTGAAAACTTTCACTACTCCTTAGAACTGTGAAACAATAAGGTCTTGAATGGAAAAGTTTATTAATCCTTTGACGGTCGAAAAACAATATATTGTCTTCAAGCTGATTTAATATTTTCATATAAGTTATCCATTGATTATGTCTATAACTTTTTGCCATGAAATCTACTAGAGCCTGTTATAAAATACACAAAAAACAGTATAAGTGACTTTGAAATTCATTTACAAACATTACTTCTGGCTTAACGATATCGAATGAGGGCCTTGTTAGAATAATACGGCACAAGCGCGTCAGGATAAATACGGCCTGAATCACGGCCGTATCAAACACCGCGTTACATTTCGACGTAGGGCCAGGCCAGGATACTGCCTGAACACTGCCTGATGAGGCACTGCGGTTAATCTGATAACGCCCCTGCTGCGGTCGTGCTTGAATTCCTAACCAGGTGTATTATAATTATATATTGCACGGAGCCTAGGTTAGTACGAGTCAACAGATTCTTGTTAGGCGGAATCGTTTACATGAATCGTTTTACACGATCTACTTCAGAATCTCTGACTTAATCCTAATCAGAGACATTATGGCATATGTGCGTTTATTTACGAAAAAAAAAACTATTTAGTCCACGATAATTACTAGTAAGATTCAATAGTAACTATTCGGAATGTTATTACTGATATAGTTACTACTGAATTTTTCGTTTACGCCGTGTCAGTTATTGGTAATCGACATCACTGAATTTCTTTTGAACCCATTAAGATAATTCGCGATGATGTTGAGACAGCTACGGAAAATAACCTTGTCATGTAACGACATGTTAATTAGCCAGGTAGGGTTTTATAATTAGTCCGATTTTTTAAAAATACTGACTGCTAGGACTTCGGTCTTGGTCCGAGACTCATTGACTATAGAGGCCTCATGCTCTGCTAGTATGGTATATTGACATCGGACCAATGTCAAAGGTTGAGTTTTGCCCATTACGAACTTTCGGTATTTTTAAGATATTCGTTTCGAAAATATATAAAACTTCTAAACTCAAGCAATTGCGTTCCTTAACACTTCCACTTCTGTAAACGTGGGTCGTTCGTGTCCGAGCAAAAATAATTTCGGTTTATACCTGGGAAATAGGGGAAGGGCGGACGGTCCCGTCTATCCTTAAAAAAAGTTATATAGGAGGGGGAACTGACGCCCAAGTTTCAGTGTTCTAGTACCTTCCAGGCAGTGGTGACGAGTGCGCAGATTTCGCAGTGGACACGAACGACCCACGTTTACAGACGGCGTGTAGTAAATAGGTAAGTGAATGAAATTTTTTTTTGTTTTATCGTGTTTTTGGCATCAGCGATACATTTATTTTGTTTTAGTATGCCTAAAAAATTGTTTGAATTTTTTTTAGCATTTTCAAAATGGAGCAGCGATCGGCTGAAGAAGTCACGCGCGTACTGCGTCAACGCGAAGATATTACATATTTTGAAGGTAATGACAGCGACTAAATGCAATTAACTTTTTTTTTGTATAATAGATGTAAGATACCTTTTTTATACAAAAAAAAAATGTTTTTTCCTATTAAAATGTGTGAATAGCAATGCATCTTACGTAATTTATTGCCCATTTTCATGTCTAAAACTTAAGCATTTAACTTCAAACAAACGGAACGACATGACGTTTTTCTTAAAGCTACACTTTTCACCTTTAATTTGCATTTTGAAAAATTACGCCATCTTCATTTTTCACTGAGTTACAACTGTTTTCGTAAATTAAAGATTTTTCCCCAATTTCTCGATTTGTTTAACAAAATATTTATGAAACAATTAACTTATCGAGAATTTTACAATTGGTACTTCAAAATGAATATTTCGAAAAGTATCATGAATTTTTTCAGAATTTTTTGAGTGCATTAAGGGGGTGAAATAATGGCCGGACGCGAAAGACCCACGTTTAAAGACGGAAGGTGCGAAAAAAACCTTTACAGACGAAGTGTTAATAAAACCTCAAAGTTTTTACTATTTAACTATCATTTCGTTTTTTCGATTCCTGTACCTGTTCAAAAAATAGTAATCAATTAGTTTTCACACTTTCCCATTTACCACACTGTATATTGTACGAGTTACAAATTCGGTGATTGCCATCTAGTGGAAAATTTAAAAGTTCGGCCACCAAAGTTCTAGCAACTTTGATTTTCTTGTTTTGAGAACATTGAGTGTAAAATAGAAATAAAAATTTGATGATGACGGAGCATGAGAGGGCCAGTTACGAGCCTGGAAAAGCGCTGTTGCGTAGAAGAGACGTCGGGAACGAACTACGCTTTAAACCACTGATATATATACTAACTGGATACGAGTTCACTATGGCAGGCATCAGTCGGGACATGTACCCATTAGAAGCTTGGATTCGACTACCGCGACGCCTGGCAGTCAGGCACGGTACTAATTGTAAGCTGTTTACATTCACATAGTGTTAAGTGGTGCTAAGCTAGTTGTATTAAAGCAGAAGAAATAATAACTGCCAAAAATTATAAAATTGGAAGATGTGTCTATTGCAAGAAATGTACAACAGAAAAAGGAATAACGTTTCACAGGTAAGTACAACTATATAATGAATAACGTACAATAATATATAATGTACAAATAATGACAAACCATTATATATGTATGCAATAATTGAGAAAGTACCTTGCGTACACACCCTACTTTGCCTACTTATTATTTGATACCTTCAATATTCAACAGATTGAACATCAAAAAGCATCGCACTATATCAGGGTTGTGGGACAGACGAACAACAGCAATACCGAGATGCTCCTGGGAACGGAGTAAAAAAATCTATATCTGATCTACTCAATTGTATATAAGTAATCAATTTCAGTTTCATTAGCTGCTATTAACTTTTGAAATAATAACCAATATTTTCTATACCTCATAATTTTATTACATATCATCTTCAAATTCTATAAATTGCATGTGCATATAGTTTACACATCTGATTTACACAATTGATTACAATTCCACATTTTCTAAGAAGTTCATTTACAAATTGTAAGATATATATGTTGTAATATTGCCATTCATCACCATAAAAGGCAATATTACAACATATACCATAATAAAATGCAACATTCAAGTTTCTCCACAAACTGTATATGTACCGTTTTATTATTTGCATTAATTTCGTATATGTATAAACGATCCGTGGTTTCCTACTACTTTACTCCATCCTTTTATTAAATATGCCGCAACCTACGTAGTACCGTGCCTGACTGCCAGGCATCGCGGTAGTCGAATCCAAGCTTCTAATGGGTACCAATTATGGCGGCCAGCTCGTATCCAGTTAGTATATATATCAGTGCTTTAAACAGATCAAACTACGCAGCAGGAGCGGCCAAGTCGTCACAATCTGGTGGGGATGTGGGAATAGCAAAGTTGGAATGGAACCGGGAAAGAGTACAGATGAATGAAATTCTTACTTCCCAAAAACAGAACTGCAGCTGCCGCAATAGTAAAACATGCCAGAATCTATTTCTTTGGACCCATCTTGCAGTGCGCTGTACTTGAACTTTCTTTTAAGAAGTAAATCCATATTTAACCTATTTTTTTGGAGCTGTAGCAATAACACTCAAACTATACAACTACAAAAAAGTCATTCAATATTAAAAAGAAAAAAAAGAAAAAGAATATAAAATAAATAAGCATTTACGAATTTTAATAAAACAAAGAATCAATGGATATTGTACTGTAGATTAAAAAGATATATACCACTTTTGCAGAATCCTGTCAATTATGATGTTGATTTACTCGATAAACTTTGAGATGCAGAATTGTCAGTAATCGAAATTTGTGATGCTAATTTGCCCATAGGATTTTGCGATTAAAAATTTTGAATATGAGAAAATTGCACTGCTAGTTCTTGAGAAACAAAATCCTGTATTCCGGAAAGATTTGATGCCGATGGGAATTCAATGTCGATGAATGTGCTTGGAAACAAAAACAATATTTTCTTGTATAAAAATATAACACAACATACTTTCCAAGCATCATTTATAAGAGTTCCTACAAACAATAACATACTAATCCATATCGTCAATTGAATTCCATAATGCCTCAATTGTTTTGTCTTTTTGTGTATTTCTTTATTTTCAAAAAGCTGTGGAACATATCTATAGGCCTCGTCGATGCTACCTATAATGAAAAAAAAATAATTGAAGAATTCTTTATATGAAGTCCATTAACTAGAATCATTATTCGCATAGGCTTAGCTTTGAATACGTTGTTGTATTCAAGCCGCCTATTGCAAATGGTTCCTATTCATTGATTCAAAACCACGTTAGGAATCGCTTCGTATCCGTCGTTTCTATACATATATGATAAACAGAGGTCACAGCAAATTAATTAGCAAAAATTTATATTTCGAAAACGCTCATATTGTAGGTGTTAAGTTTATGTTGCTCAAAACATCAAGTTATATATTCAATAATTGAATGGTACTTCTATTATAGTAGTATTATATGAGCCTATGAATTGTCGAATATTAGGAAAAATATATCTTACCTTCTTTCCTGTTTAGTTTATTGCATATAGAATTGTATAGAACGATCTAGAATAAGATTAGGTACTAGAAGGTATTAGTATCGTCACACTTTGTTGTTCGATGTCTGGAGAAAAAAATCGACAATCGATTAATTGGATTTTAAAAACATCGACGAAAATAAATCGATTAACAAAGCAGAAGTATGGATATTTCGATTAATGGGAAAATATCGTCCATTCCTAGCATCACTTATAGCCATGGCGGCCATGGCCCAGCTCAGGGATAGACGTGTTGTCGTTTGAATCGTTTCGTATCGTTTATCGTGTTGTTAGCCGCTTGAGGGACTTATAATTCGGGATAGGAATGTAGGAGGAACTGGATGACGGTGAGTAACGCTCTAGGTTTCGATTGACTATATTTCGTTTTGCAAGATCAACCGAGCTTTTTTGTTCGGCCTATTCTTACGCGTCACACTACGCTTTCTTGATCGATATGGATTCAAGGATTGCTGTAGTCGATCCATCAGTTCAATTTAGTTTTTTAGCAGTTCGAAAATAATGTAATCCTCCACAAATCACACGTTCTTTTATATAAAATAACGTAAATAAATGCTAAAATAAAGAAATAAAATATATTTAGCGCAATATCATGCATATGCCTACTTTGTAACATATATTCTATGCAGTGACAGCTGTGACTTGCTAGAACGTTCATTGTTTTCGATCATTCAAAAAAAAAAAAAAATCAAACTCATGGACCGACTATAATACAATGGTAAACTGAAGATCAATCTCTACCTTTGTTCTTTCCTATTTGCTATTATGTCACAACATTCAGTCGACGCCTCAGGGAATCGTTTTCCTAGCACACAGGTATGTGAATCATTAGCGTTTCCCTATCTATTATTTTGCGTTGTTCCTGCGCTGCATTGTGGAGTAATATCGTTTTAGTATTGTTTAGGGTACGCTGAAGTGTTGTCGTTTCTGATAGTTTTAAGTGTGGTATATTAATTTTAGTGGTTTTTAACGAACCTCTTCAGTTTTGGAAATTTTTGAGTTTCGTTCCTTCGCGATTCACCGAAGAAGATCTAGCTTGAGTATTTTTCAGGGACAGTTAGGTGGTATAATTTGGCTTACACCAGGTGACCATTTTATACATGGAATGGGATGTTATTATTTTTAAACGGCAGATTGCGTAAGGAACCATCGTTAATGTTGAGAGGTACAAAGTTACTCCGAGATATTATGATCATGCTTTTAATCTCATGTTATATCTATATCCTAAAAATATTCTGAATATTTTTCTAAATTGCCTGACCCTTATAATTAACAAATATGAATAACTACTTTTTCTGTATGATTCCGTGCTTCTTCTTTACAGTTTATTTCAATTTCTGTCTTTCATTTCGGGCATGTTCCAAGATAATTTCATTTTCAGATATCCGTTATTATACATACTTCAATCCTGGTCGCTGAAAACATTATCTTGAATAATATTTAAGAAACTCATTCCACAAAGTTTACTATTTGGAAGAAAATGATAGTGATTAAAAGTGTAATTACCTATCATGTTAGTTGCAGTAAATATGTATACGTCGTTAAAACCTGTTATCTGCTTTCACTTTATAGATTGTTACTCAAACTGAACATTTTTAATAATCTCGAATCAAATCTCTGTCCAAAAATCGCAGTATACCATACGCAATCAGTACCAAGCAGTATAAGATTTATTGCAGGTTATAATTTGTCCATAAGTAACGTGTGCTTTGTAGATGACATTTTTTCTATGAGTCTTAATACGAATCCCCTAAGCTTCACGCGTTGCTTGTAGACCGACATTAATCTGCGTGACATCTTGACAATATAGCCAATTGATGTACAATATGTTGCCTGTGGGCAGTATTTGTATTTGAATAAAAAGTGAATCAAAAATCCTGATTAAGAATGTTGGTATGTGGGATAGATCAATATGAGATCTCATTTCAATGTCTACCTTATGTATGGCAAATGTGACTATATCCCACACCCGATAACCAACGTGTGCTTCATCTGAGAAAGATCAATATCAGATCTGCTGAAAATCAGTTTAGAATTCGAATAGGTACTCAAATATCATTCGTAGATCCGCGATTAATATTTCCTTGGAAACAGATACGGCATAAGTGTGCTTTTTCCATCACTTAGATGAACTTTTGTACATCTGGGTTGTATTTAATTCTAGTATCTCATGGTTTTATTATTACTGGAATGGTAAATATTGTAATCTATCCTTATCGACGTAGCGAAATTATAGTTCCTACTTTCCATATTTTGCCTATTGATTGAATTCTCGCTAGTCTCCCCCCCCCTCCCACCACCCTAAGTTGCGTGGCGACGTATCAGCGAGGGATTCTTTGCTCGTGTCTTACGTTCGTCGACCATCAACTAGTTACGACGCATTATAACTAACCGGAAAAAAAAAATTTGTCACTGCAATAACAATTGCTATGATCGTTACTACAATCTTTATTAAATATAGGGTTAGAATTTCTGTGCAATGACGATTACTGTTACAATGTAGTAAAATTTATTCGTTGATTCCGGTATTAGGTATTATGTAGCATGCTTAAATTTACACACATATAATAGTGAAATTTACCTCTCTATTAGAAGCCACTGACATATCATAGTTGTTATTACAAGAACAAAAGTAAATATTGTATTTCTATATATATGAAAATTGTATGTTTTGCCGAATTTCTTGAAGCATATAATTCAATTTAAACATTATATTCGAATAACATGGATGAGACGTATTAGAATGAACATAATGGCGTGAATAACAATATGCATGATAGTGTCGCAAATTGCATTTATCCTATGTAGAACATAACTTTGTAGTGGTGTAAATTTGATTCTTCATTTGTAATCGTAACAAGTACCTTGCTATCTGTAATTTTTACAATTATGTAATGTATATGTAGCTATTGAGTATGTATAAGTTAACAGAATTCATTTATTATAAATCACCTATAACTAATTTTATCTATTTAATAGTTTTTTAAATCTCTTATTTATAAATGTTTTATAAATAATTAGACGAGCCTAAGGACCCAGGTGTAAGTCCAAATATACACTCGGATCTTCGCATGGAAATTCGCCGTAAATGCACTGAAGTAGGGTAAACGGCCCAGTGACTTATCGTGTTCTAGATTGTGAGCTTGAAGGCATAATTTTGACTGCCATGAATGCAGTTTAATTTAATTACCGGCTAATTAAAAAGCGTTTTTCATTTTATATTATTGGAGAAATACACTTTTCTAAATGAAATAGTTTAGAATAGAAATTAACCAGTGAATAGTGCGACACGCGTCTCAGTGGCTCCGCAGCGGCAGTGCTAGACGGTGGCAATAGTTGCGACGAGCGACGTCGTTGTGAATTTTGTTCGACATGTAAGTATAAAACAACATAAAAATGGTGTCAACATCTTCAGCAGGAACCAGACTATCGATGAGATGAGGAATTATTTAACTTTTGGTTAGATATTTGTTCAAATTCGCGGGATCAATAACTGCGTCACATGATTGAGGCAATGTTGCTATTGTTAACCCTCGTTTGTATGGGGATATTTTGAAGTGTCACAAAGTGGGTACGCGCAGGCGTCATAAAGAGCTCCAATGGGGTCATAAATCGAGTACATGCAGGGGTCACAAACTACAACATGGGTGTTTCTTGAGTGTCAGAAATCCCGGCAGCAGAGAAACGCTATTAAAACAATAATTAGTAATAAACCTTCATTGTTTCACTTGTATAATAGGTGAATCTCATTCGGAGGACTTTAACGCACGTGTTGAAACCTTTAGTTTTCAGTTTGGCTATATCACGCGTGAACAAATAGCAAAAATCCGACACGGCCGCTCTGAAACGGTCGTTAGCTGGGCCGTTTACCCTATAACCGGAATAAGAGAATATTATCTCTATGTGAACGAATTACAATAAGTTATTGAGGAAAAGACAACAGCTACAACATTAATTTGAAATGCATTAATGATTTATAAAAAAGGATAGATGGAATAAAAAAACAAGAAACCGATTTTCATTTTCACGTCGATTGTCAGATGTGGGATAGTCCCACTTGTCATATACGAAATACACAATGAAAATAAGATCTTATATTGATCTTTGTCACAAAAAATAATTTTAACTTACCTAAGTTAATTATTATATTGGCAACTATTAAACAATAATATTTCAGATTTATCGGGAATTACTGACCATAAAGACTACATTTACCTTTACCAAAATAGTCAATCTGATTGGTGATAAGAATTTCTCTTTTGCTGTACTTACTGAAAATCTAGACTACGCTCATAATGTGATTGTAAATGATATATGAATTGCATACGTGTTAATATGTTTTAATCTTTTTTGTCAAATACATATACTGCTAATACTGCTAGTGAGTTTAAAATTCAACCCTAGAAAGGTACTTTGACGAAACCATGTAAGCTAATTCCTTTATAATCCAGCACTTGCAACAAAGTGCCAAGCCTATTCATACAGTTAGTTGAGGTAATGAGACGTGAACATATGATACATAACAAAAGAAATGGACTAACGACACTACAAGAGTAGATGGGCCATCCATTAGGTGGCCTTTAGTTGCAATGTCGTGATAAATGCATAGTAATGTAATTCTGTTTACGCTCTATTTATTCGTTGCAATTGGCTTGCGGCATGAAATCGGTTTGTGTTGTCGATCGATGGTTGCAACTGTGCTTAATGGTTCGAAAACGAATTAGCGTTTCCCGAGGTTATACGATCTCGTAAACACCTTGACAGTTATACTGAAGTCATAAAATCTAAAAGCTTCTATATGCCGAAGTTGTGTTTGGTTGGATTCATATTGTTTCATTATAACTTGTATAATCTAAGATCTATATATATTTATAGGTTCTTGACTTGGCTTTTCCATTTTCTCGGAGTAGCCAAAAGACAAATATTGAAAAATGTAAAGTGTAAAATCGCGAAAATTAATGGTCTCAACGTCATAGGTAGGAATAGGTAATGAAACCGCATCGAATCCATGGTGAGGATTATACGGCATCGTAAAAAGCCACGTAGCTATCATAAAAGCGAAATGCACAGTTTTCTCCCTTCCTGGAAATTGACATGTGTCTTCGTCATTTATCTTGGCAATCGATCACTCTTGATTACGTTGAATTCTTGACACAATTCGCTATATTTTAGTTTCTATCCTTACCGCGTAATGTGTTATTAGCTCTGGCAGCAATTCTCCATGTTGTAGTAAAACTATATTTTATTTTAACAATAAAGGCAAAACATACAATATAAAATAAAAAGAGCTTTGTCCAGTTATTAATGATAATCCGTGATGAATTCGATGACTACGAATTAAAACAGATAAAACTCGGGTAAACAGATTAACAGCCTTTTAACAGATTAAATAACACAATCGCTTAAACGCCCGCACGCTTGGTGTAATATCATACGATTCGTCGTCTTGTCGGACCATGAGTAGCCGTGAAGATTCGCCGCTGTTGCGCCTTGTGCCGCCTAGTTGGATATTTGCGTAAGAAAGTCCGATACGCCAAATGATTATTGTTCATGAGACCGTACGATGGCCCATAAGCCTAAGATACCGGTGGAAATAGTTCTTATAAAGTATCGTCCCATTAAGAAATCTCTATGTTATTTACGATAAATATCTGTTGTGTCCTCGTTCGCAGTTGACAGGCAAATGGGAAGAGCTAGACTATTTCTTTTTGTGAAATTAGCAAATTTCACGATAAGCGGGGGGCACGAGGGCGCTGGCGTTCAGACTTAAATTTGGCGCGCAATTACAATTATCGCGCAATGTGTAAAGGTATCTATCTATCTTGGTATCTAATGAGTTCGTATTAAATTTATGTAATAAATTACCATATGCTGTGCCTTACGAAAACTCATATAAAAGAAGAGATTGGTGATATGGAGTTACAGATTGAAAACTATGAAATGGTACGATGTAACACGGAAAACAGTAGAAACGGAGGTGTCATGACGTATATCCAAACACAGATAAAACATAAAGTGATCACGATAAAAAGGAGAGATCAAAATGTATGGATAAATACAATACAACTAATGGGAAACTACAGTGAAATGGTAATCTGCAATGTACATCATTCGTCGAATAAAAGCGACGGACAATTTATAGATGACATAATAGAAGAATGTGATAAATTAGTAGATATAGGGCAAGTAATATTATTGAGAGATTTTAATATTGATGTGAATAAAGAAAATCAGTATACTAGGCGACTTATTCAAAGCTTAGGATAGTGATCATATGTTGAAACTTTAATTACAATTACGAGTGATTGAGTTATTTAAAAAATATTGTTCTAGGGGATTGGTTTGCAGGATGCCTAATCGACCAGGATGAAGTCTATTTTATGCTTATAAGTTATAACGAAAGATTACAAAGGTATATGTGTATACAATAGTGTCTTTCAGTGCTGTTCTTGCTGTGATATGCACGAACATGATAGCGTTCACATCCTGACACGCTGTACCGTTTACTCGAGCATAAGAACCAAACTTTTTCAGTATCAGAAATTTACCGTTAATTGGATTCCATTCTGGTTGGATCTGTTGGATGCTAAAACTGTTAGTGAATTAAAATTGATAGTTAACTTTGTGATAGGTTCCCTGGATACCTGTGCTTTGTAGATGTGATCATCACCTATTATAAGAATGCTGTTATATGAGAATTGCTGCAGTACTTGAAATAATGATAGCGTGACTGAGTAAGATCTACACTTGTATCCGCAACCATTGTTGTAACGAATTACGTCCTAGATTTAAATTTTTTAATTTTTAGACCTTCTTTTCATCGTTATATACTACATATTATATATGTACACTATATTAATGCATATACAGCATACGATAATGAAATTTCTTTGTGTCAATCTTGGAATTCGAAGCAAATAAATCTATTTCAAGTAAGTAAATCTATTTCAATCTATTCAGTCTGTTTATATGTACATTATTCGAGCATTTTGAATATTGGGGCAAGTAAGATTGGATTGAGGCACGAATGCCTGCATAATAGGGTCTCATGTATTTAATATTGCAAAAAATAACTTCTGGGTCGCTTTGAAGTTGACAGTGCAAAACGTAACTGTTTCATACGGATTTGGAACTTTATTTTCTCTATGTTTAATTCATTTGATTAAGATGAATGCATAGAATACCTGTTCAATATATTTGTGCTTAAAAATAAAAGGTATAAGACATGAAAATGTTGAAACATTTTTACGTACTAAATTTTATTCATAAAATTATTTAATTATTTTATTGCAAAGTCACTTGATACGAATTTTAATTATACATATATGTATATAAAAATACTGATCGGCTCCTACGTTTGTCATTGTCCCAGCGTTGCTACTACTATTTCTTCTAATCGGATCGAACTTGTCTAATTCTATACCGTGATTACATCAGCGTTGGTTAGCTGATATATCAATCACCTGATATAAAAGATAATTATCATAGATGTACAGTGCACAATTCTCATAAAATATACATAAATCTTATACGACCGAGAACTGTGATACATACATCCATATGTGTTATTTATTATTTTTACAATTCAATAAGTCTAGTTTTATTTCATTATTGAAAAATGATCATGATTACAGGTAAATGTAGATGTATACGTAGCAGCATGAGATTATGAAGATTTCATGCCAATAAGGCATTATAGATTACAGCAGATCGAGAAAGTTGTAACGAACATTGTAAGTTGTACGAAATGAATCAGCACTGCAGGAGGTGAATACGAATCTGCAAGCTCGCGACCATTAATCTAGTAGCTGTAATAATGCCATTTATAATTAGTATTAAGTAGTACATCTAACGAAAGATCTAGTTGAAATATATTTTCTCTTATTATGATTAAAGAAGTATTCCGACTTTCTCGTTATTTGCTTCAGAAACTTTCTTAAATAATCTAGAAGTCTTTTCAAAGGGTTCTTTATGTATGAAAGAATTAAATAAATAGAGATGAGGATTATTCTACGTTGGGTGGATCCATATTGCAAGTACGGTGTAAGATTCGAAGGACATTTTAATATGCTATAGTGATTAGGGTAGATATGGACGTAGCCAACCCACGAGGATAGATGCCTACCGTCGTTTATTTCCTATACGCTACACGCTTGTAATTTGCATATTTAGAAACACAGACACAAAAAATTGACCTATCATTACATCAATTGTGTATTTATAATATTTATAAGGTGAGCCCACCGTTTCTTGTTAATTACAGTTTAGATCTTCGTAATAAGGGTTTAAAGATGTTTTATGAAGAGCTTGGATGAGAACGTTATTTTATTAGAAAGCAAAGAGGACGAGTAAAAGATAACATTTATTATAATATCATTTAAATTCATGATTTTTAGCTAATATTTATAGGCCATCTATCCCATGCTTTATTTTGTCTCCAAGATTAGATACCCCAGTGGTAAATGAGGATAGTTGCCTCTAGCTACCTACTGTACCGATCTCCCAAAAACTAATAGCCGTATTCATAGTCGTTCCTTAAGGAATAAGGATCCCTTGTTCCTCGTTTCGCATTTCATAGACCTTCCTTTACAGAACAAGGAGCCTTATTGGCCTCCTTATTTCAAGGGAGGTCTCGAGCTTCCTTGAGGAAACCTGCTCTGTGATTGGCTGTTTCATTTGATATGTCTATAGCGCCACAAGCGGCCCGAGTTAGCAGCTAGCCCAGCTCAGGCAGCAAAGATGTATCTTATCAGTTATTGAAATTGTCGGCTGGTTTTAATCATCAATTTTCTTTCCAGGTGTTGACCTTACGCAGTCCACGTAAAATTATGAAAAAAAGACAGTGCGTATTTCTTTTACGTTTCGACCCTCATTGGGGTCATCTTCAGAAATGTTTTATTACTAGGTAAACATGTATGAACTGTTGAACAATCATTGTTTAGATTGTGTAAAAAATAGTAGGCCAAACCTAAAGCCATAGTTAATAGATCAGCTGTGGTTCTTTTTAACTTTTGGCTAATTCTGCCTTTACATGTAACACACAAACTGTTGTTGGTTTGGCCTACTATTTTTTACACAATCTAACCAATGATTGTTCAACAGTTCATACATGTTTACCTAGTAATAAAACATTTCTGAAGATGACCCCAATGAGGGTCGAAACGTAAAAGAAATACGCACTGTCTTTTTTTCATAATTTTACGTGGACTGCGTAAGGTCAACACCTGGAAAGAAAATTGATGATTAAAACCAGCCGACAATTTCAATAACTGATAATCTTTTTGAAGATGATCCCAATGAGGATCGAAACGTAAAAGAAATACGCATGTTGTTTTTTCTTAATTTTATCTGGGCTGCGTAAAGTCAACACCTGGAAAGAAAATTTAAGGTGTATCTTGGTTTGGCTTATAGCATAGACTACGCGATCCCTATTTCAAACTCTTTGAAAAAATGCCGCTCGAATAGACAAAAAGGGACTGAGGTGGCGGCCAGTCCTGCCACCATAGGCAATTACATGTCCCTAAAATATACCATCCTTCTGGAAGGAAGAGCCGAGGTGTGACTATGAAACATAGACGCCTTGGAGATTGAAGGAAGCCTTCATCAAGGCGTCCTTCATCCTTAAGATAAGGACGGACTATGAATACGGCTGTCACTCCTTGTTTCCTTTTTATCTTTACATATACATACATATACAGGGTGAATCACGAATCGTGATCAGTTGAGATTACTTTGTTATTAGCAGTCCGATCGAAAATGTTTTCATCAGCTTTTGCATAGTTTTAAGAGAGCTTTAACGTGATAGTGAAAAATTACTGGTCAACTCTTTTTTTAATGTTTTTTCAAGGTTACCTTGAATTTTTTGCAACTGAATATATAATTTTTTTACGCCTGACTGTTAGAGGATTTCAAGACGAATTCGGCACATGTAAGGACATGACATTTTTTTTCATCTGGTTCGAAAGAAAATTAAAAAACTTTGTATCACAAG
>NW_014333027.1:3789677-3824243 GCF_000341935.2 Cephus cinctus
GATGTGTATAACGGCGTAGCTGTAATTCTACTTGTGATACAAAGTTTTTTAATTTTCTTTCGAACCAGATGAAAAAAAATGTCATGTCCTTACATGTGCCGAATTCGTCTTGAAATCCTCTAACAGTCAGGCGTAAAAAAATTATATATTCAGTTGCAAAAAATTCAAGGTAACCTTGAAAAAACATTAAAAAAAGAGTTGACCAGTAATTTTTCACTATCACGTTAAAGCTCTCTTAAAACTATGCAAAAGCTGATGAAAACATTTTCGATCGGACTGCTAATAACAAAGTAATCTCAACTGATCACGATTCGTGATTCACCCTGTATATGGCGTAAAAAAATTATATGTTCAGTTGCAAAAAATTCTAGGTAACCTTGATAAAACATTAAAAAAAGAGTTAACCAGTAATTTTTCACTATCACGTTAAAGCTCTCTTGAAACCATGTAAAAGCTGATGAAAACATTTTCGATTGAACTGCTAATCACAAAGTAATCTCTACTGATCACGATTCGTGATTCACCCTGTATATACATAAATAATAACATTAATAACATATATCTTTGAAATGTGCAATGTAGTTAAATTCTTCAAATAACATTTATTCATATACATTATTTATATTGCATTACGAAATTTGTTTTTATTAGATTAAATGAATAATTTATCATTCTTTTTCAATTATTTATGTTATTTTGCAAAGGATATCAATTAATACCCATGAAAAATTACAGTTTTAATAAGAAGTTGAGGTCCTTCGATTGTGTCACATCCTTTCTTATGATTTGCATAGGTCATCTATGCTCGCAGGTATAGGCATTTACCTTATGGTGTAGATATCTATCCCTAAAAATGATAGAAATTAAAAACTATAATTTTTTCGTTCAACGTGTAAATATGATTCATTGACTGTTGTCGCATATGTGCAATATGCAGATTTTGTGCAAATTTGAAAAAGAGATCGGTACAAAGTAAAACAAAGTAAAATTCATTAATAATTGAAATATCGATGTAAACAGGTTCGCCTTGAGGCACGACTGAGTGAGTCATGCGCCCTTATCATATACATTTGCTGTGCTAAACGAATTTAATCTAGTGAATACGCAGTTTTGTAACTAGAAGCGCTGAGCATCTGCAAATGTTAATATTTTATCTGTATTCGGAACATGATACTTTCGGTATGTCTAATCTTTACTCCGTACTCGTGGGTGATATGTGTATATAAAATTTCCAACAGTATCGATTCATTGAAAAATAACTGTCGTGGGATCGCCACTTATTTTCCTAAAAATCGTTGTTAGGTAGGGGAAGTAAAGGACGAAGGGTGAGCTTCTCGCGTCAGCCGCGCTTCGTACGTCAGGCTAACAAAATCTCTTAAGGACATAAATAATCTATTCGTAGGATTTACGAATACTTTTTCTATTGGTAAATGAATTTTTATTTTCCAGTAAAAACATGATTCTCGAGTATCTTTAAAAATGACAAAAAGACGGAATATTTTTTCTTGGCTTAATGTGTCTCAACACTCAACGGACGAAGTGTTGCGATCTCTGCGGCCTTAATATATTCAAAAAAATACTTCAGGGAATTGATCATTTTTATAGATTATGCAGACGTTGCGGCGTACAGTTTTCTATTTTTCAAATGCATTATATAATACATATGATTAACTTATAGTAATAAAAATGTTTGATACAAAGCAAAAAAGCATTTTACATTTACAAAAATTGACTTAAAATAAAATTGACAAAAAATACGACTTTTCATATCGCAAAATTGTGCATCTAATTTTAATTAATTCATGTGGCATATTTTTATCATTGTTTAACGATTCAACTTTTATTTCCAAAATTTTGTTAATTTATAATAATTTGTTACAGAGTAATAATTTTTCTCCGTAACAGTGCACTTTCAGCATTTCATTTTGTATATTTCTAATAACCATATATTTAAGCAAATGATTTTTCAAATCTATTATTGTAGTTTTCGTTTCATGGAATCAAAGACATATGCTTGTATTTCAGATGTTTGTAAACACTTTTTATTGGAAATGGGATATGAAATGAATGTAAAATATGCAGTGGATTATATTTTAACTTATATTTTATTAATGCAACAATGGAAGAACCGTCTGAACTGTTTCACTCTCTACAAGAGACTGATCACAAGTCACAAAGACCTAGAGATCCTTGTCCTTTAAAGATAACTAGCCCTATGCTATTTCTAAGAAATCTGTTGTTTATGTTATCACTCAACGTCGATTTGTTTTTGTATATAATAAGTTACTATTGAAGAGTTCTTAGTATGAACGAGACTAATAATCCAACACGCTTCCTCAAAAATTAATCGACTTTACTTTTCTTTGACTGTACTATTTTCTTATTATAACCTATTTACATTTTATCTTAACTTTCAGTTAAAGACAGATCTTCCTTGTGCTTTCTTTAATATACTGGGGCTATACATATGGTCCAACATTCGCTGCTTAGGATTGGGGAAACCCAGAAAAACCCAATCAGACCATTTCCATCACTTATTATTAGTATATCAACACAAACAAATCAAATAGTGTAGTTATTCCAGGCTCATTTCTGTTCTAAAGTCCAGGAATTTTACTGCAGACAGTGGCTTAGTCAATGCGTCTGCTATTTGGCTACCTGTGGGAATGAATTTCAATTTTATTACATTTTTCTCGACTTATTCTCTTGAGAAATGATACTTTATATCAATATGCTTCGATCGTTTGTGACTGTTTGGATTATTTGCAATACAAATGCAACCAGTATTGTCTTCATAAATTACAATAGGATCTGAAACATCTATATTAATACTGATGGCCAATGACTTTAACCAAAGTGCCTCTTTTACAGCTTCATACAGAGCCATGTACTCGGCTTCTGTAGATGAACCTGCTACGGAAGATTGTCTCTTTGTATTCCAGCAGATCGTACATTGTTCATACAATTTAAACAAATAACCAGTTGTACTTTTACGATCAATTCTATCATTACCACCCCAAACAGAGTCAATATACCCACACAAAAGATCTTTATAATTATTTTTAATGTAAGTCAATTTAATATCAGCTGACCCTTTAAGATATCTAAGAACCCTTTTCAGATTTTGCCAAAGTTTTTTGTTATTTTTATTTGCGTATCTACTCAAAATATTTACTGCTGTACTTAAATCTGGTCTTGTACATATCATAATATACATCAAACATCCGATCAAGCTTCTACAAGGTGCACCATATTTTTCATCTGAATTTAACGCATCATAATCTAATTTAATTTGGAGGGGTGTACTGACAGATTTGCAATCTCGCATATTGAATTTATCAATAACTGTCTTTATGTATGCACTTTGATTCAATGTTAATTTTCCATTGCTTCTTTAAACTTTAATTCCCAAAAACAATTTGATCTCATTTAAATCTGTCATACGAAATCTGTTTTTCAAATAATTTTTAAATCTATTCATTGTCTCAATGTTAGCAGTTGCAATCACAAGATCGTCCACATATAATACCACATATATATTCTGCAAAACATTTCCTCGATCAAGAATGTAAATGCAACGATCGCCAGAAGAATTTTTAAATCCTTTTTCTATAAGAGCTTTATCAAACATCTCAAACCAACATCTAGCCGCCTGTTTCAAACCATACAGAGCTTTGTATTTTTGTGGATTTCCAAATTCATCGGTTTTAATCGCGAATACCCATTTACAATCCACAATATTCTTTTTAATAGGCTTCGATACTAATGTCCAAGTTTTATTCGTGATTGATGAATTTATTTCATCTTCTATCGCTCGCTCCCATTTAACTGTGTCATCACATGTTTTGATCTCATCGAATGAAGTGGGTATTTTACAAATAACTGACTGAGCGCACAAGAGGTAATCAATGAACGTCTCAGTTTCATTATATGAAATAGGAGGGAGTTGTTTAACTCTCTCACTTCTTCTACTCTCGATTTTATCATCTATTTTCTCTAGACTATTTTCACGTGTCGCCTCCTCGCATCTATCTGTTTCAATTACAGATTTACTTGTCTCAGGACTTTCTATTACTTTTGTATCAATCGGCTCCAGTGTATCCGATTTATCATTATCAGATTTACTTCTCTGCAACCTATCGGATTTATCAATATCAGATTTTCTACACTTCAACCTATCTGATTTATCACTATCAGATTTATTCACCAAACTATCTGATTTATCAATATCAGATTTATTTTGCAGTTCTACTGATTTTGACAATACGTCAGAAACATCAGTTTTATTAGAGGCTTCATTTCGACACACCTCTTTCATCACTGGCCGAGATTTCAAGTAATTTACCTCATCTACAATCACATCTCTTACTGCCAAACATTTCTCGTTCTCAACATCCCAAATTTTATATCCGTTTGGTTCATAACCAACCAGAATACCTTTCCAGGATTTTTCATCAAATTTTCGCTTCCTGGTTTTATTATGTATATAAACTGTTGAACCGAAAATTTCCAAATACTTTACTTTAGGCTTTTTACCATGCCACAATTCGAATGGGGTCTTATCAATTTTCAGAGCTTTTGTCGGAGTCAAATTAATTAAATACGTAGCAGTTAGAACTGCTTCTCCCCAAAAATCTTTCTCTAAACCTGCACAGTTTACCATCGCACGTGCTCTTTCGGTTATCGTGCGATTCATGCGTTCTTCGACGCCATTTAATTGAGGAGTGTGTAGAACAGTCAAGTGATAGCTAATTCCTTTTTGTACACAATAATTTTTTATTTCATTTGACAAATATTCTCTACCGTTATCACAATACAAATGCACGATTTTTTAATTAAAATGAGCTTCACTTTTTGCAACATAGTCTCTGAAAACTGAGTAAACGTCAGACTTATTTTTAATTAAATACGTCACAGTATAATGTGTAAACTCATCTACAAATGATATATAATAATTTTTGTTATCAATTGTTGGCGGAGAGATTTTTTCGCAGACGTCTGTGTGAACAATGAACAATGGCCTATTTCCGTAACTCTTATCCTTCGCTTTCTCGAATGGTAATCGAGCTTGTTTACCCATAATACAGGCCTCACACAAATCGTCTTTCGGTATTATCTTTTTGAGATGTCTCATATCCTGGACCATTTGTTTATTTTTCAGCTCTTGAAATTTAGCCTTTCCAATATGACCTAATCTCTGATGCCACAAATAATAATTATTCCAGTTTACATGATATACTTGAGCATTTACCTTCTTTGCAACTACAAATTCAGCAGCTACTAAATTATTTAAAGGCTTACCGTACATTATTACTTTACCGTCTTTTTTTATCTTTACCCCTTTTTCATCAAAGGTGATACTTATCCCTGCTTGCTGCATTCTCCTTACAGACAGCAAATTGTATAGAACCTCTGGACAGTAGAAGACGTCATCGAGGACAGCTTGTATACCCATATTACTCGTCACTTGGATTTTTCCTCTTTTCGTTGCTGTGATAAACTCTCCATTTTTCGCAACGGGAATTTTTATCGGCGGATGCAGCTCAATTTCACTTGAGAACACATTGTCTTTATTAATAAGGTGATCAGATGCACCTGAGTCCAATAAAAAACATTAACTTATCACTCTCATTTGTTTGATACTCTCCAGTCAGGAAAGCGAAACCCGATTTCTCATTGCACTCCGTTTGCATCGTTTGGACTGTATGGAGTGTTTCGTTACGTCCTGCTTTGTACTGTTGACTCTTCTTATAGTAGTAACAATTTTTCATTTTATGGCCAGGTCTTCCACACTGATGACACTTTCCATATGGTAAACTTTTTTTTTGACCTGAACCCTCTTGAAAAATGTGAGCCTCTACCTCCTCTATTTTGGCTTCTGCGGTTGCTTCTGTAGCCTCTTGAAGCAATATTTTCGTTTCGTCGTGAAGGTTCTGTTTCGACTAGCAACACTTTGACACTTGTGTCTTCACTTCCATTTTGCACTTTTGTCTTATGATCTAGAAGTCTTGTTTTAACAAAATCCAGACTAATTGTGTCCTCTGTCATTGTCTCAATCACTGTTGATACAGTTTCATACATTTTAGGGAGACTATTGAGCATATACGAGACCTTTTGGTTCTCAGTCATAGACACACCAGCTGCCGCTAGTTCTGTTATTAATTCATCGAACACTTCAAAATGATTGTCCAGCTTTGAGTCACTTTTCATTTTTAGTCTGCTTAACCGATTACGAACTGACACTTCGCTGGCAGCACTTTTTCTTTCGTATATATTATCCAAACTTGTCAGAATAGATTTAACAGTACTCCCAGGTTTATCGTATTTCAGGTAAGCATCAGATAAATATTCAGCGACAATACATTTGGCAACTCGTTCAGCCTTTTTCCACTTACTTGTGACTGGATCAGGTGGTTGTTCATCAATGACTTTTAACACATTTAGTTCGTATAATAACTTCCTGATTCGATGTTTCCATGCATTGTATTTACTGCCATTAAATGGTATCATGTTTCTCCTGTCCTTAGACTTATCCATTTTCACTTACACTCAGTACTTAACACTTCACACTTAAAACTTTTATATATCAAAAACTTTTAACATTATTCCGAAAATACACACTTAATGCACAATGTGATCTGGGCCCATAACCTATTGGAAATGGGATATGAAATGAATGTAAAATATGCAGTGGATTATATTTTAACTTATATTTTATTAATGCAACAATGGAAGAACCGTCTGAACTGTTTCACTCTCTACAAGAGACTGATCACAAGTCACAAAGACCTAGAGATCCTTGTCCTTTAAAGATAACTAACCCTATGCTATTTCTAAGAAATCTGTTGTTTATGTTATCACTCAACGTCGATTTGTTTTTGTATATAATAAGTTACTATTGAAGAGTTCTTAGTATGAACGAGACTAATAATCCAACACTTTTACTCATCGAAAAATTTGTCAGCGGCCAAACGCAGCAACACGCAGAAAGGGTTAAACCTGATTACTTAGAAATTCATTCTATAACACACGTTTGTGGTTGTGTACACGTGCACATACTTTTTGCGAAGGTACTTTACACGATCATTTCTGAAAACATAAAACTTATAAAATTATCGTCATAGAAGCTTGAATCAAATATTGATGAATTATGCCATATTATTTTAGTGATAATTGAAAACTTTTGATCTCTTCGATCTTCTTGTATTATTATATGATACCTATTTTTAAGGCTATTAAGTCTTACGTGCAATATAGTATTTTAATCTGCAATCTTCATGGGGAATGTTATCGTTTCAGATTCTCTGTGTAGCAGAAACATGTAGGTTTTATTTCATTGCGAGAAATGTGACTCACAGAAAAATATATGTTGCCAATGTACATACCACTTTGAAGAGATCATCGTTTATTGCAATGATCTATAGTAAACTTCTTGGCTTATTTATAAGAGAACAGGAACCAGTCTGCTTTTCCAAACTGTCTCAATAAACAGTTACTATATCCATAAAATGGAAGAATAGAGGAAGAAATTAATTATCAGAAGTAAACGCATGCGCAATATAAATAACTTCTATCTTAGAAGGCATGCAGCATCGGTGTGAAATGTTTTCTTTAATCGTAGTTAAATATCTGTATTATCGACTAATATTGTGCATAAAAACCACAGGATAACATGAATAAAAATTATCTTTATTGCAATTTAGATCAATAAAAGGAATATACTGATAAAGAGCCGTAATAAAATAACTAATATTACGCTAAATTCTGCTCAAATGAGGTGTCGCAGGTATACTAACTGCAAAGCAGTAATCGGAACAAGCACAAAATTTAATTAAGAGTTCCGGTCGAGTTTCATATCAAGTATTATAACTTGAATGAAGCTCAATCTACTATGTGTACTGCTAGCTAGCAACTAGTTATTTCAGATGGGAAAGTCAAATAGCTCATAAAGAACGCTTTCAGGATAAAGTTACATCGACAGACCTTCTACAATTTAACTATTCTAAACGGATTAAGTTTAAAAGAGAGAAATCAATCTGCAGAACAAGTTACAAGGTTTTTAAATTTAAAGAAAAAATTTTTTTACTTTCATGATCATTCCTGTCTTTTCATCCTCCTATTTTTGGGCCACTATTTGTAAATACGTGATACTGATTTCTTTTTAGATGACGAGAAATACATTATCTTCTTGTTAGAAAGTGTTGTTGATTGTGTGTAAGATAAGGATTTAATAAAATCATCATTATCATCTCAGAAACTAGTGATAAGGGATTCACTTGCTGTGTGATTATAAGGACATTTGTCATCGGTTTCTTCTTTTTATTGTGATAAGAATTTTTGGAAATTATTGTTACGCACTATAGTACTTAATGTACAAGACACTGATTGATTTAGTACATCTACGTATACGTTACGCGTGTAGAAAAGGAGGCCTGATGTCTCCCACGGCTGATCGGAAATTGACCATTTAGTGTTGTACACGCATTTTCAAAGATACCTTCTTATTATAATACAATATTCATATGTTAAATCTTATGTATTTCATAAAAATTAAATAACGTACATATAAAAATTTAATATAGTTATGGTGTCAGGTGGTACATCTTTCGCACCAACTATTGATTTCATAGCATTTTTTGAGGTCCCGAAACCCCTCTACGTACTTAGCATCCTTTTTTTACTATCGAAGCTGTTTTTGTGGATGATTTTATTACTATTCGCAAACTATCGCCTATGAAAGTTAGAATAATCACATATTCACAATCATTAGCGTTAATCCGCAGCATATTATGGTTCTTCGTTGTCTTTGAGATACGTTGAATTAGATGTTATACACATATGATTTATCTATTGAGAAGAAGAATTATATTGCGGAGGCGAAATATAATAAATCGAATAAAATAGCACAGTACTTCGAGACAGAGGAAGAAAGTTTTTTTCAACACCTAGTTCAGTATGAATGTATATTTTCACCTTAACTAAACCTATATTTTGGTTAAGTGATCGTGCACAGTCGAAAACTTATCATTTATACCGATAATAGTTTACTCGAATGCCACAGTGAAAAGGAATTTATTTCTCAATATGTTATGTTCTTAACAAACCTAAGCATATCCAATTTTACAGAAGTGTTCACTGATGCGAGACCTCTTGAAATTATATAGGTTTATGAAAATAAAAATTATTTTTTAACTTGTTATAAATATGAAGGCGCACTGTGTAAAGTAGGCTATTGTAATGGCACCTTCACAAGTTCCTTGGAACTATTCGTACTTCTCAGAACAGTGAGAAGATATAGACTTGACGGATACCTCAATTTTCTAACACAATTCTACGAAGCTGAAAAACTAACAGTAAATGCCGATCCACATACTTGAGCGCCATATCCATGACATATTCTTTCCGTATCGTCTTGCACTTCTACGTCCGACACCTAGACACAAGGTTCCCTAAATTACAGGGAACTACATCTAGCATACGGAACACACACGCACACGCACACAGCGCGCGCACGCTCTGCACACGAGTGTCAGTTCTGCTGGGTGTGTTAGTTTAAAAAAATTGTTTTATACTGTTGTGAAGGCAGCCTTATGCTGATTGAGAATTCGGTGCGAACTTTACCTTGACGTATAAAATGCATCTGACTGTGTTGTGTAGATGAGCGGTGTGAAAATTGAGTTAAATGAAACTGAACAGTTGAAATCTTTTTTTACAGATATCTCATGAACGAGTGGACCGATTGCTTTGATCCTTGATTTAAATGAAAGAGATTTATGTCTAGAATAAAAATAGCGTATTAGATTTTGCAAAACTTGCACTAATCTTGAGGAAACTACCTTTTTTTTTTGAAATCGTCGTTCCCCCGCATGTACTACTGTATATTGGTTCTGGTCGTCTCTTCGCCGTTACGCTATACGTACTTGGCGCGAGATTCTACCGAATCACTTTATACGAAATTGTACCGTAACCTTGAAATAATCCTATGCAGATTTAGATCGAGCTACATATTTTAAATTTACTTAATTACTGTGTCCGTTATGTGTACTGATTGTATTGTATAGATACAAACAGATTGTAATGAGGGATAAGAGCAGTAAGTCAACGGAAAATTCAAAGAACAGAAAACAGATAAATGTTCATTTGCTCTATTCATAAGTACATGTATATCTTATACTTAGTCTTGTAAGTTATTTTTTATTCTCTCACACTTTCTAGCGATTCGATTTTACGCGCATTGCTCAACGTGACCGATATTCAATGTGAATTGTATACTTTCTCTTCTAAGGAGCGTCGTTACATTCCCGAGAGTAGGAAAGGTGGACGGGAGATGCTAACGAATGACTTTTCCGTACTTTTTTGGTATACCTCTGTTTTTATTTTTATAAGTAATGAGTTAAGTTTTCGGTTGTAACTCTAAATCAATTGTCTAGGAATACGAATGGGAGTACATATTATACGAAAGTATACATATATATATGAAGCACGTTTCGTAAGAAACAAGTTTATCTTAAGTATAATTAAATGAAAATGAGGGTGTACTGGAATGAAATCAATGACAGAGAAATTAACATTATAAATAATTGTAAAATTATATTATTTGCCCATTAAATATGAATAATTAATCGTACTGTACCTACTCACGCAAAGAAAATTTTATAATAAGCGAATGGTATTTTCATGGTAAAATAATTCACTGCACAAATGTACTCAATCAGATAATTTTAAACTCCCTAACTCCGGTTGAACAAATATCGAGAAATGCTTATTAAAAATCTGTAAGTGTCTATATCCTTTCGTTTTGAATGAACAAAATTTAGATGTATATAGATTATTTTATATTTCGTGAGTGGTGTATTATAACGGTATATTGAAGAGTCAAAATCAATTGCTATGAATCAAAGTATACAAGATTAACGAAATAACAAGACAGGAACCAGCAAATGCGGCTAATTTCCTTCGTTCACCCAATATAATCAGTTCAAAGTCGACATATATTATATCACAAGTATAGATATAGGACCGCATACACGCATTGCGTGTATCTATGTTATGCGACATGAAGGAATACATATATATATATATATACAATATATACATATAGTTGAAATTCACACGTTAGAAATAAAGTTCGATAGTACCGTTAGTTAGCGGTACAGGGGATTCCCCACTACTGTCCTGTAGAAATATCATGTCGGTATTATGAATCCGGAAGTTGTAGTATAAAGGTTGATTTTAGTTGCGAGATTTAGGATTCTCCGCCGTGTGTTCTCAACCACCTGAAATTTCGAAAATCTTCGTGTAACGTCATAGTTTAGCGCACGTGCTAACTAACTCAAGTGACATTATTTGTACTGGACTTCGGTAGAATTTGTTTTACTCTAATTCCATTTTTCGATGATTCGCTTCGTGCAGTAATAAGTTTGTACTTGTAGATGGCTTCACCTGCATATCACAGCCCTATGTTGTCAACCTTAAGAGGATTGGAACATTTGAAGTTAAAAATGGAATAGTGTAATACATAAGAGCGTAATAATAAATTCTCATGTAAACGTAGTGCACGCAGATATTTCCAACCTGTACTGTTACTTGCATGAAAGTTTTATGTGAAATAATTGGGAAATAAAGGAATGAGACAAAATTTTGTGACGTGAAAGATACTCGTGCCAAAATTTTACATGCGTATCTTTAGTTTGATAAAGATAATGTATCGACTCCGTGTAATTTATGGTTTTAGTAATTGTAAATTCAGGATGGCCGTTCGCACTTCCCAGTTCCCTTGAACTGTTTTATCATCACCCCCACTGTCACCTCCTGTATCCACCGAATCCTAGCTACTGATTTGTCGCCTCTAATATTAAACAGCGAAGTACCAATCGTCTAGAATCGTTTCTGGTATCTACCAGGAATGGCCATAACGCTTATTTTAAATCACCCTGTATATTAATGTAGAATTTTACATAATTACTAGTTACTATTAAAAAAATAAAAAAGTATCAAGTAGGCTCAATAGACCTCTGAGAATCTCAAGTTGTCCCTTAATCCATTGATGCATACATTTCCCTATTCCCTCGATTTGCATGTAAATTAATTTCCACGAGTTTTGGAAGTTGCCGATTTCGAATTTAAAATCAAAAATTGCCAAACTAAAAACGGCGTTTTCAATATTCCGCACCAAAATCGAAAAATGTATGAGAGTAACTCAAAATTTGGTACTGTGTGTTTTTTGAGCAGCTAAAAACGAGTTTTAAGAAAAAATTGCTAGATTCACCTTGGTAAAACCAATACAGTCGACCAAAGTTGTAAGAGCCACGATTAATCATTATCGATTTTTCAAACTTTATTAGCCACAATGAATCCACAATATTGAACCAGGCAACTTGAACTGCAGATCCGATATCAGCGACCAGAAAAAGCGCCTGCGAATCGATTGTTTGCTTACTAAGTTTATTGATTAGTCGATATTAAATTAATTATGAAATGTATAAATTGTTCCATTTTATTTGTTATCGCGATTTCTATGTTAATTGTTATTACTTAATGTATATTTTAATTGATGACGTAGGAAGAAATATTAATAAAAAGATTGTTACTTAAATACGTTATCGACGGTGTTAGAAAAATAAAAATGCGATTTAAAATGATTGTTACACTTTGTCGTGGTTTAAAGGGCAAAAGGAATTCAAATTACCAAAGCAGAGACGAAGACCAAATTAATTTCTTGGACGTTTCCGAGCAGTGCGTTGCTTTGCGCAGTTACATATATCTTCGGGATGGAAATGATATTATTTTGGTTTTGATAATGCAATAGATTGTACGGTGTTGTATAATATCGTGTTTCCAAATTGAACAAAAAAATTAAGACTCCAGAAAGAATATTAGCATTATAGGTTACGAGTTGTGAAAACTTTGTTAATAAAAGACTTATTCGATTGCGCAAAACTTTTGAATATTTAACATAATACGTTTCTCATAACGAAACTTGTAGAAATAGAGAACTCTCTTTAAAGAAAACTTTTCATAATCATAAGCAATGTATGTATGAACCAAGGGTTTTGCTGTATAAAATGCGTGGAACTAAATTGAATTTGACAGTAGAAGGATAGCGAAACGACGAAGGGAAGAAGACAGAGGGGTTGTTGGAATGGAAAAATGAAGGTAGCACAAACGAAAGACGCGTATAATAACAAAGGGAAGGTAGTAAGCAAGGTAGCCTCCGTCTTTCATCTCTCCCGGTCTTCACCCGACTGGGCCCCCACCCCTCTTTGATTTACGAGCATAATTTATAATATTTTCGCTACTATTGTATGGTAATACGAACGGCAAAAAATATGTTAATGGTTCCCATAAAGGAGATATACAGCGTATATACTTCATTCCGTGCCACATACCCGGTGGCTGCGTAAAATACATGACATGCACGCAGTGTTCTCTCGTACTCTTTCATGTTCCCTCGTGCTCTCCTCTGCTACACTCCCTTCTTGACTATTCTACCCCAGTATTTATATCCATTCTATTAGTTCTCCCTCGCATGGAATTTTAATGCAATTTGTGAAGCTCATACATTCCCTGTTCGAAACTAACTTATAGCATCGACTATGTAAATGGATAGATATAATAGCGAATAGATACGAAGAGGCTCGATTAAAAATAATTATTAAAGAAGCGTATGACGTGTGCATCCCTAGAGAATATTTTACTAGAAGAATTGCATCAATTCATTCGGAATTCCTTGTTTGTTTTTTACAATGCTACTTTCGCAATGTGTTTTACTGTCTACCCCGTTACTCACCAGGGAACGCTCGAATTATGGAATCAGGGAGAATCTCAAAAAGGTCTCTAGAGGTTATTACGTGGAGGGTTGTCCGGTGGGGAGTATGATTTCATACTACAGGCTACCCTAGTGTTGGTTTGGGGGGAACCTATTGAGGGATTCTGTGTCGGTACCCCATTAAAATGAGACCCGACAGATGCCACCCCCTGTCAATTGTTCCCGCAGGCTGTCGTACCCCCTTGTATACAGCCGTTCAATTACCAATTAATATCTTGAAATAACAGTGCCTGCAGTGTTTATCAAACACAAACTAACCACGTATTTGTTGAAAAACGATCTCATACCTCTTAATCATAAATGCAAAAGATTAATTTATAAATATTCATATATAAAATTGATAACTTGTTTTCGAGTATAATTTATCAAGTATAATTTAATCGTATGTCCTTTACTTAGAACCAAGAAAGTTTTCAATAAATTTATAACTTGTTAATCGGTTCTTAATTATAAATATACAAATCAATGTTTTATATTTTTATTTATATTTAAAAAGCATCAGGACCAGATGATCGTGTATTTTCGACATGGAAAATTATGAAATGCACCATTTTTGTCATCTTTTTCTTTTAATTTTACCAGAGGGCACAATTTTTGAATAATTATAGTAAATCTAGTATTAAAAATGATAGCTATCCTCGCAGTATCTCTAGTTATAACTACGCTTAGAATCAAAGTATTGTAACGTGACAAAACGATCAACCTCTCAGTACTCCTGTACTGAGAGCGCACCCGTTACAAAGGGACGACAAGGACGCGCGGCTAGTGTCAACACTAGCCGATAGATGAAAAACGTCTCCCGAAGGTAAATCCGCGGAAAGTAATATCAAAATAATCCGATAGAGGATTAGCGCTTCTCGCTAATAAATATCGGATCACAATGTCGTTAAATACGACATTTCAAATCAATCGAAGCAAGATAGTCAAAAACCTGAATTATTAGAGAGGATAATCAAAATTCGATCAAACAAAGTCTAAGTCAGTCGAGAAGTGCCGCAGAAGAACGATAAAGTAAACATAAAAGCACTCCGTCAGTATAGCACATAGTCGTGTCAGAAAAACCCATAGTCCGTAATTGTGTCGAAAGGCTATGGAATATTAGCATTCGCTATTCCGATTAGACCTCAACGTAGAAAATTTGTCAAAGTTCTGAGGAGACCACCGAGATCTACCTCAGAAACTTTAGTTATCGCCATTTTGTGTAATCTATCATCGCGCCGTTAGTAGTTGCGTCGCACACAGTGCCATAGCAAATAGATCGGCAAAGCGCCACTAGGGCTATAGAACCAACACAGGCAGATCCTCTGTACCTCACGTACAGGTCAGAGAGAGAGATAGGGATAGAAAACAAACATAGGACGACTCCTAGACAATCCTTTTCCTACAATACCGACAATTGATTCAGACTGGGTAATTGACACCGATTATAAAACTGTTGTACCGATTATCGATTATTGAATAAAATTTTGTTATTTTATTTTACTTTACCAACCTGTGTCGACTACATTCTTAAAGACGCCAGCCCCGAGCACGTTCCTACGTCCCATTTCGTACACTCATAAAGAGTGTACGAAATAGCACTATCGACGAACGTTACAGTATGTGTAAAGTTTGCGGTGTCTGTTAACACTAGTCGGTTCAAGTGGGGAACTTGAAGTTCTAGTGAACTTTACAAATATTGAAGTTGACCAAATACCATACCTCATGTAATTCTTTCTACGGTGTATTGCTTGGAAGCGACAATACATTTCAAATTGCTTCCATAATAAACATCTTCCACATACTTCGGCATTTCGTATATAACATATTAAATAATCAAAAACAAAAGGATTAGAAACCAAATGAGAGCCAAAAGTAGTGTGAACTTTTCAAATAGCCCACATGGACCTTTGTGACATGCTCAGACAAGTGGATTAGCCAGGATTAATTTACGATTTTCAGTACTTGAAATTTAAGTTTCACTTTCGAAGACTAGCTAGTCTTAAGCTTCATTAATGAAACTTCATTCTTCTTATTATATTGTCGGTTCACGAGTTCAATGTGTTTTTTTTTGACAGGTCGCAAGTAATGCAATTCTTAGCAACTCACAGGTGCCTTTTCATAAAATAACATAAAAATCATGCATATGTATGCTTTAAAAAAATATTGTATGCATTGAAACGTGTGCTTTGCTAAACACTTCATTGTTTTCGATCTATTAAAAAAACTGATCAAACTCGTGGATTGATTATACATATGTATACAGTGTTATTGACCACAAACGCACCAGCTGAAATTGGACGCGATTGAATGATTATGTAAGTCGAGGCAGTGTAACCTTGTTAAACAAATGAAAGAATCTGAAGTTTATAATGTTAATAATGTTCTAACGTTAACTTCCGTTTCTTTAATGATGTCACACTGTCCTGATTGATGAAATCACCAATTTGTGGCTAACTTCAGCTGGTGCGTTTGCCGTGAATAACTCTGTATACATATATGACATACATAAGTAATGAAAGACCAGTACATCGAGATACGTGCGGTTAGATATAGAATATCATTAGGATCCCTGAACTTAAAGTATGAACAGGGGCCGATGAATCATTGACCATAAATTGTATGGTGGAAGCAGGAAGAAGCTGAGAGTAGGAGCATTAGGTGAAGATATGTTCGTAGTTTTGTATTATATAACGTTTTCGTATTCAAAGTACACAGGAATGTTCCTTTCTAGATAGATAGATTCGGTTCTGAACTTAAATGCGGTTTTCTGACAGTTTGAAAAGAATGTAGAAAAACAAATAGTGACTTAAGTTTCTAGTAAAGCACATGTGGCTGTTACAAACTGGGCGTGTGCACGGTTTTGTACTAAAATTTATTTTTTTCTACTTTAGCATACATTTTTGTCAATTTATAGAGAACCACGTGCGATTTAATAAGGATTGCATTATTTGAGAACTGTCCAAAAATACATTAGACTCATTGATAAAAACGTGGCTATTATTATTATTATAATTATTTGTATTAGACAGTGTTATCGCGTGTAGCTCGTAAAGGAATTAAAGCGAAATGACAATATTGTTTTATATTCATGAATCATGATTTATAATAGGAATAAAAAAAAAGAAATGAAAATAGCTTAGTTGTATATGTTCTGAAAAGCAATGGAAATATATACAATAAAAAGTAATATAACGATATAAAAACTTTATGAATTATTAGCGGATGATTAATGTTTCCTAGCTACGTAAGCTCCGTTTAAGATTTGAGATATTAATAAAAATAGCGTGGCAATGAATTTTAGAATTACTAGTTATAATATTATTATCAGAATAACACGATAATCGATTCTTGGAACTAGCAGTAGCCTATACCAGAAATAATAATGATGAATGATCTGATTTCGTTGCCACAGAAAACTCGTGAGATATAGATCTATGATAAAAAATACTTTGTTTTAACGATAGCAGTGTGAAATATATATTATTTTACCAGATACAAAAAGATCATGTTCTGTTCACTCTATAATAAGTGTTTCAATAATTCATAGTAATATGCACGAAAACATATTTGTGTTTTAAACGTATTGTGATACATTCAATCCTATTTCAATAATGGTTACTACGTAACTACGGAATCCATATAGGAGTCTGACACAGTAATAATTCAGTTAAGCTCGGCATTACTAAAATTCATTAGCAGCTAATGAGAATTTCCGACACAAATAGTACATTTTGTAATTAATTAACACGATATAATATACGTTAAAAAGGTATGATCAATGTAAGGTTGCCATTAAATGAGAATAGAGTTCATATATATTTAACTCATAACGGAAAGATTAAAATCATATTATGGAAATTTCGTTAAAAATTATCAACAGTGATTTGGTTTAATATGCATAAAAGTACATAATGCATTATGCATTCAGTTATGATCGAGTCGAATCAATACGTACTTACGCGTGTGCATATTTTAAAGTATTTTCAAATAGGCAATTTTGCTTATCTGAACTTTTCATTATTATATGGTACTATAGAATAACTACTCTGGCAATTCAATTTATTTCTATGTAAATGAATAATACATACGAATAAGCCTTATTACATTTTCGTAAACAAAAACTTATTAGTTGGTGACTAAGAGGGGTAAAAGTATTCTATGCTGATCCTTTTCATTTATTACCTAACTTATACATAAAAATTTACATTTCAATAATTAAGCACCATATAAGTCTCCACGAAACATTAATAATTACATTAATTTTAGCTAGGTCAATGTTAAGGCTGGTAGATAAATATGTATATTATGTCAGTTAAATATACATATGATAATCAAATTATTGAGCGGTCTAAAGTATACACGGAGCTACGTCAAAGGTAAGAAGAATATACAAAACTCTATATGACGCCATATGGGTAGCCAGAAATAAGATTCTCAGAATTCAATAGCTTCAACGGCGTATTAAATATTACCAGATACACAGTTTGATATCTAGACTAAGACTATGAATGTAGTATCTACATCTCATTAAACAAACCCAAAAAATATTAATTTATTAGGTACACAAATAAGATTGGAAATAATAAAGGGTTTCCAAAAATAAAATAGGACAAGGGCTCGGAGGCTACTTTATTATAAAGATGAAACATACAATTTGTTATTACTTTGAGTTTTGAAATACAATAGATCCGTCCTATGCATAGAATATTGAAAACTGATATTTATACATTGTCATGCTATAATATAATTATCCTCGCGAATAATATTTTTCTAGCAACATTATCATTGTATGCACAAGTGATCATTATAAGTATTAATCACTGTCAAAATGATAAGAAACCAGAAAGGTAACTAACAGACCCACAAACCCAACCTCAAACGCGGAATAATGCTTCTTCAAAATGTATGCGATCAGTTACATGCAATCCTAGGTGACTAATGTAGACGCGTGAAACACGCAGAATGCAGAATGCTTATACATATATCAATATATGAGATATACTTTGTTAATGATAAGCAAACAGAAAAATAAATTGTGCGCTGCTGGACAAGAGTGTGTTATTAATAGTAATAATAAGTATTTGTTGCTCAGCAGATACCGCTCAATCACTTACATTAGACTTGCAGCGCGGTTGTCATGTGCGTGCTTACTGGAGCGTAAGTTGTAGCTGTTGTAACTAGGCCATTCCCTGGCCCACGTCTCAATTATAATATAGTGGGTAAAACTGGTCAACACTTGGGTGGACTACGTATGTAAAAAGGTCACATGGTGGATTTGATAGTAAATCGGAACTTTGTTGTTGCAAAATGAATATACTGGAAACTTAATTTTTAGCCTCGATACTGCAACATGCGTTCTTATCAGTATACATGTGGCTTTAATACATATTCAGTCTGAGTCTCAACATGAATTACAATTGAATATATAAAGTGGTGTAGATTTGCTATGCGAATGTGGAAATAATGTGAGTACTTAAGGGGGGGCACCTACATTAGAGGGTCAAAAAAATCGAGTTTTCTTTTTTTGCTTAAATCGAAAGTAGTTTATGTATAGAATATGGTCCTGAAGTCCTAAGTTTGAATTCAAACTGTAAATGGTCGAAATATCCATGTGTAATGCGCGTGCTCCGAGCGCTGCGAGCAGAGCGGCAGGTAGGAATCTCTAACGGTCGGAGAATTGAATACGACCATCCACCTCCTTTGGATGTTACTTTCGCTAAACATTTTTCTTCCGATATTTCAAGATCTTTCTAGAAAAGATTTAATCGAGAGGTGTGTAGGTGGACATACACAAAACGCTAACGAAAGTTTTAACGCGACGGTTTGGCAACTGGCACCAAAACATCTCCACTGCGGCCGCCAAATCATCGAAATCGCCGTTTGAATTGCCGTTGGAATATTCAACGAGGGCTATTTATCTGTACTACGTATTATGTCAAGCATGGACATAATTATTGGGCCAGTTTGCCGACAAGTTGCTTCCAGGATCAATGAAAACCGCACCAAAACCAAAACCGAAGCAGATCAGTTAGGCCGGAAACGACAAAGTACCACAACCAACAACAACTTGAATCAAATAAATTATATGAAGAAGAGGAGGGACTTTTTTATGGAGCAGGGATAGCAGATTGACCAAAAAGTTCAGGTAAATAAACAATAATAAGTTTTTATCAACTATTTTTCTTGCACGAAAATTTTAATCGCGGTTTTCTCGAAACGATGTTTTTCAAAACAGCGTACACGATGAAAAAAAAGACTACTCAACGGATCCACTTGCTTTTTTTTTTTTAAATTAAAGTTTATTAAATTGCCTTCTATTTAAACAAGAGTTTGATAAAAATTTCCGCTAAAAAAAGTGATTAACCTAACAAAAACGAAAATTATTTTTCAAAAATCAACTTTTTGTTTAAACAGCTACTTTTTTTGTATTTCAATAAATTAATGATTTTTTTAGTTCATATACAAGCTATACTCATCAATTTTACAAAAAATGTTTACTTTTGTGTTTCAGATGATTCTCTGAGACACTATTCTGCACGCCGTGGAGAAGAAATTTTCAAAAGCACTCGAGTTCATTTCTTTATAACTTTTGGTTTAATTAATAAAATTGTATGAAAACATTTTTTTTATAAACCTTAAGATATGGAAAATAAACAGTAAAAATTTCAAAAACGATCCATTGTATAGTTTCTTTGTAAAAAAATCATGAAAAAGTGCATGATTTTGGCCTCCTAATGTAGGCGCCCCCCTTAAGCTATTTTAATTATTAACTTATTAATTATAGGTATTAACTACCTTAGTACAAATGGTCCAGAAACCGCCGTGATTGAATCAAGGCGCGTGAAAGGCGGAAGTAGCGTCATCTGTTATTGATGTCAGAATTGTTATTTTTTTGTGTTGATTGTTAAAGAAAGGGGGGTGAAGGTAAACGCATGTGTCTCTAAGAAAACATAAATTACATATTTCATGTATTATAAAGTGACCAAATGTGATAATGTAAAACTGCTTTCGTTTTTGGGTGTAATATGAAAATTATTCAGTCACGTTTACATGATATTAAATGCCCAGGTATGATTTTTATATTAGTCCCGCTAGAAGTACCTGCGTCGCAGGAATCAAGGCAATACAAAGAAAGTTCCATGGCACATGATAGTGCCCTGATTATACTTTTAAAGCGCATTTACTGAATCTTGATAAACTTTAAAGACACTGGGTATTTCCTCGATTAAATTTCTACTAGGATAACCGTAAAAAAAAGAGACCGGAAACGGAGATGAAGGTACTTTTTAATATACGGCAACACAATCTTGGAGTACCAACATAAAACACCAGCAGAGTTCGCAAACTAAGTTAAAAAAAAGTTTAATTGCTTATTATTTATTTATTGTAGAGCATGATGATTGCCGAAATGCTTTATTCATTACTAGCCGCGCGGCTGTTGTGTACGTTGCAATTCATTACATAACTGAAGTTTATGCAAAGTAGTACGTCCTTGCCTGGCTGAGTATCGCATAGTTCGAAAATTACACGAAATATTATTAGTTGTAGCTTGCTCTTGAAACAAGTCAAAGGGTTCGAGCTGGACTGCGGCAGCCAATTATAATTTATAGGTTTTGAGAAGTACTGTCGAAAAATAAGTAGCTGTAACAAAATGTAAACAATTTTTCTAAATGTGAAAAATGTGCTGCATGCATCACGAAAGCTTTTGAAATATCGTGCTTTCAATTAATCATTCAATTCAATGAATCAGAGTGGCCCAGTAGTTGTGAGAAAAACTGTGCAGCTTGGTTTCCTTAATTCAGAGTTTGCCTAGAGACTTATCATTATACATATAGATATAGCTGGAAATTTCTATTGGGTATGTCGAGTAATTTCTCTCGTTGCAAATAGTATCTCGTTTATGTCTCAGAAATTTTCCAAATAGTTTTTGAGAACAACCGGAGGGGTGAAAAAAAATCTTTTTCGCTAAGGAACTAGCGAGTTAGGTTATTTTAAGATGAGTCCTTTTTACGTAAAATGTTACTCATTTAACACCATTATGATAAACGTCCCAATGGCTTGACACCTAAAGTTCGGTCCCAGTCACTGGCCACCCATGAGAAACCAGATTTCCATCTCTCGTTCACACATGCTTTGTTTGGTAACTGGGACATGGTCAGTCATTGGTAATTTACTTTATGTCAGTTTCTTGATTTAGGAACTAGGCGATTTAAAATTGAATAGTCTACTAACCTACTGCTATCTATTATATAATACACTTGAGTTAGTATTATCTCTTTCATGTGCATTCTTTGCAAATAGTCTTTTTAATGAATGTATAGGATTTTTTAAATAATACTCATAGCGTTAGCAGACTTACTATATAATTTCTTTGTAAAATGATGTTGCATAAGACGTACGGTATCTTCTTATCATCTCCGTGTTTTACTCTGCTAAATGCCGATCAATTTCATGTTTTGGCATCTCAGACTTCAGAGTTGTTGAAACCGTTGCCAGATTTGAAAATGTATTGAGACACGCGCGCCATCTAGCAGGCCCTTTGGCCAATCAGACCATGCCCAAAAACGATGCAACTGGCTAATTGGTCAACGGTCCAGAAAGGTCCTCCCACGCAAGAGAGAAGACCAAGTGCAGCTGGACAAAGGAACAGAATTTTTTGAGCATCAGCTTGAGCGTCACCCGAGCGGTCTTCTCAAGTCTGCAATATTTTTTTTCTTCTTGAACTTTGTAATTTGTACCTTAACCTTCCTCATTTTACATTTCGCTTCACATTATGTATCTACTTGTATCTTATCCATAGTTTCAATTTAATACATTGTTTCATTGTATTTCAACACAGAATCTAATTTTATTTTACCAAGTAGAAGTAGATTCAAACATTGGTCCTTCGAGTCGGATTCGTGAACGCGAGTGACGAAAGGTGAATATTGAACGTGATTACAACGCCGTTCTTACGGATTGCGTTGTAATTAAATTGAACTTTGAACATTGAGTGGACTATTGCATAACTAAGTGTGTATTGTGATATTGCGAGTGTGCAAATACCATTGAACTGTAGATAATTGTGTACTTTGTACTTGTGTTGTGAACATCGGAACTTGAACTTGTGTGTGCAAATATTTGCAGTGCAAGTTGTGTTTGAACTGTGAACGTGTGACTATTAAACGAGTGCGTTTAATAGCAAATAGAACTTGTGTGTGAAGCCAAATATCAAGAACTCAGCTAGTGGGGACTACAGGCTGGACACTGTACGCATGATTGGCTCAAAAATCAGGATTGAACACCCTCCAGTGATTGGCACGGCGGGCAGCGTTTTGGATATAACGCTTCGTACGAACGACCACGGTGAGTCTCTGACATTTCCTTCCCTTCCTTGTATTACGTATTATTCATGCTTTCAATTTGAGTAAGATAAGATGGAGAAGGCAAAACATGAACGAACGACTATCAAAGGTCAACTTACGCGATTCGCGACTCTTTTAAATCAAGAACCCGTTAACGTTAGTAATATAAGAGTGCGGTTACAAAAGGCGGAGTTGCTTTATGATAAATACGAGACGGCGCAATCGATCATTGAATTAGCGGTCGCCGACGATGAAGACGCGCTAGGTGAGCAAGAAAAAGATAGAGCCACATTCGAGTCGAACTATTATAGCGCGATCGCGAAAGCGCGAGGAATTATTGAACGCGCGAATGGAACGGCGTCACGCGCATCAGCCGACAACGCAAATAATCAAAATACTCAACGAGCGGACGATTCAGTTGGACAGAGTATGAACGTGAAGAAACTAGAAGTACCTACATTTAATGGTACTTACGAAAATTGGATATCGTTTCGCAACTCGTTCATATCTATGGTTGACAAAAACAAAGGTTTTTCAATTATAGAAAAGCTTCATTGCTTAAATCAATCGGTTACCGGAGAAGCAAAACGCGCGATCGCAGCCTTTACGTTAACAGCGGATAACTATGCAGCAGCATGGGAAACGTTAAAGTCACGTTATGAAGACGAGAACGAACTATTAACTCACCACGTCAGAGGACTTTTCGAAGCACCGGCAGTCAAGAATAATTCTCAGAGTGAACTTAGATTATTGATAGATACGGTATACAATCATTTAAAATGCTTGAGTACGTTGGAAGAACCCGTTGAGTCATGGAACACTTTGATTATGTATTTACTTTGGTCAAAATTAAATGCCGATATGAAAAGAGAGTGGGAAAAGGAGATAGCAACTAAAACTGAACGCGTTACATTAAGCGAGTTTAAAATCTTTTTAGAAAGGCATTGCAAATATTTGTATAAAACGGGAAAGAACTCGACACCTGCGAACACCTCGAACAAAGGAAATAAGCCGCAAAGCAGCGGCACGAAACAAATGAAAGCCTTTTCGACCAGCAGCAAGAGCTGTGTGTTATGCAAGGGAGAGCACGCCATTTACGCGTGCGAGGAGTTCAAAAAACTTCCTGCATCAATGCGGATACAAAGGGTGCGCGAGCATAAACTGTGTTATAATTGTTTATCGAGCACTCATCAAAACATGCAGTGTACGTTTGGCCCTTGCAAAAAGTGTCGACGCAAACATAACTCACTGCTCCACCTTGAGAAGCCAGCTGAGTCACCCGCAACTCCGCAACAAATTGAACAGATTAATACGAGCGCAGGGGCTCAAAAGAACTTCAGTGTTCACTCCGCTCAGAACCGCGAATCATACGTGTTATTAGCAACTGCGCGCATCTATATATTTGATAAATTCGGTAACAAGCACGAGTGTCGCGTACTTCTAGATCAAGGATCGCAACCGCATATTACTACTGAACTCTGTCAGCGGTTGGGTTTATCGTGCAAAGAAGTAGGTATAACTTTATCGGGTATAGAGCAGGGAAGTCAAAACGTACCGTTTCAAACGACAGTAAAGATTAGCTCACGCGTTACTGATTTTACTACAACTATTACATGCCTGGTACTTAAGAAAATAAGCGACGAGCTACCTACGCAAAGAATCGCATCATCGCGCATCGATGTGCCGAAAGGAATTGAATTGGCCGATCCAGCATTCGATCAGATTCAACCCATTGATATGCTGCTTGGAACAGCATTGTTCTACGAACTATTATGCGTTGGACAAATCAAGTTAAAGGAAGCGAACCGTATTTTCAGAAAACTTTACTCGGATGGATCGTTGGTGGCAACGTGCAGTTACCTGCACAACCAAAAGGCAACAAAGTTATATGCAACTTAATTACAAATAGCGACCTAAATGCACAACTTGAAAAATTTTGGGTGATTGATCATTCTTTCTCTAAGTCAAAGGAACAACTCTTAGAGAAAGATCCAGCTGAACAACATTTTAGAGAAACTATAACGCGCGACGAAACGGGAAGGTTTGTGGTAAGCATTCCGTTCAAGGAGACAGAACTTTCGCTGCTTGGACTTTCAAGAGAAATGGCATACAAGCGTCTATTGTCTATTGAAAAAAGGCTTGATAAGTACCCTGAATTAAAGAAACAGTACGTGGGTTTTATGCAGGAGTACGAGAGGCTTGGAGACATGACTGAGGTACCGCCGGAACTGTGTGATGATAGTATACCACATTATTATCTGCCTCACCATTCAATTATAAATGGAGAAAGCACTACTACACCAGTACGAGTTTTTTTGATGGCTCAGCAACAACAACTACAGGCATCTCACTTAACGAAGCACAGCATATCGGGATTCCCGTCCAAGACGAACTTTTTTCTATTTCGGTACGGTTTCGAATCCATCGGTACGTGATATCTGGCGACGTAGCTAAGATGTTCAGAGGGTATAAAATAATAAAGGAGCAAAGAGCAATGCAGAGAATTTTATGGCGCACTGATAGGAACTCACCGGTAAAGATATACGAATTAAATACGATTACGTATGGAACAGCATCAGCACCATTTTTGGCAACAAGATGCCTGCACGAACTCGGATTACAAAATAAGGAAAGATATCCAGAAGCGAGCAAAGGAATTTTGCACGATTTTTACGTTGACGATCTGCTATCAGGCGCTCAGACATTTGAAGCAGCCTGTCAATTAAAGGCTGAATGGACGTCAATATTAGATTCCGCGGGTTTGGAATTAAGAAAATGGGCATCGAACGATCTGCGAATTATTCAAGACGGCAATCAAAAGGAGCACGAGGACGTACCTATTCATGGAGAAAAAGATCCAAAAACGTTAGGATTAGTGTGAAACCCGAAAAATGATACGTTAAAATACCGCGTGAAAGTGACCGAATCACGAAAGATAACTAAAAGAACGATTCTTTCGATTATCGCGCAAATTTTCGACCCACTCGGACTTGTAGGCCCGGCTCTTATTCAAGCCAAAATAATGATGCAAAAATTATGATCGTTAAAATTAGATTGGGATGAATCAGTCCCTCAAAATGGACACACAAGTTGGAATGAAATCTATCAAGATATACTGAATATCGATGAAATAGTGATACCGAGGCACGTATCATCGGCAGAGTTTAGTAAACTCGAATTTCACGGATTTTGCGATGCGTCAGAGCATGCTTATGGGGCATGTATTTATGTGTGTTCAATCAACGCAGAGGGCACTCGAAAAATACAATTATTATGCGCAAAATCACGAGTCGCGCCGTTAAAGGCAACGTCAATACCGCGACTCGAATTATTAGGTGCGGTGTTATTAGCTCAACTTTCAGATAAAGTATCTGTCGCTTGCAATGTGAAAAAGGAGCAATGGTATTATTGGAGTGATTCGATGGTTGTTTTAGCTTGGATTAAAGCCACGTCAACGAAATGGAAAACGTTTGTCACTAATCGTACAGCGGAGATTCAGGATTTGACAAACGAAAATTTGAACCACGTCGAATCAGCTCAAAATCCTGCAGACCTTATTTCACGCGGCGTGAGCACCGCTGAGTTGCGTGACTCTGACTTGTGGTGGTCAGGACCGTCGTGGCTATCCCTAGAAGGAAATCAGTGGCCAATTTCAATTGTAGAGGACATAATTGACGTTCCAGAAGAGCGAAAGGTTTTACACACCTTCAGCGCAAAGCAGATTGATAACGAACGAACTGAAGACGATTACAATGAACCCACGGATAAAGAATTTTACCCAAAAATATCAACGTATCATTTAATTGTTCGAGCAACAGCTCAAATATTGCGTTTTATCAATAATTGCAAGGTGAGAATAAATGAACGGAAAAATGGAAGGAACGATTTAAAATTTGTATCAAAACCTCGGCACTTGCGCGCAGCAGAGCTTGAGCAAGCGAGAATGAGAGTTATAAAATTCTCGCAAGCTCAATCATTTGGAAAGGAAATTCACCTATTGCAAAGGGGCAAGTCAATCGAACAGCACCAAAGAACCAGGATGTTAACGCAGTTAAACCCATTTCTGGATGACACTCGCATTCTACGAGTAGGCGGGCGGCTGGTTAACGCGCCGATTCCGTACGCACAAAAACACCCAATCGTGCTTGCGTCAAAACATAAGTTCACGCGAGCATTAATAGAAAATGAACATGAACGACTATTACACGCAGAGTGTCACACTGTACTTTCATCTCTTCGTCGAACATACTGGCCATTAACGGGTAAAAACATTGTCAAAAGGATCTTACTTAAATGCGTCACATGTTTCCATGTACAGCCAGTGTTAATGAATTATCCAATGGGAGACTTACCATCGGTACGAGTCACACCTGCACGCCCATTTTATAACTGCGGAGTTGATTACGCAGGACCGTTTTTGATTAAGGAGAAGGGACGGTTTCGCACCGCATTAAAGGCGTACGTATGCATCTTTGTGTGTATGGTTACAAAGGCTGTACACATCGAGCTTGCAGTCGACCTATCGACAGAGACGTTTTTAAATTGTTTAAAACGGTTTATTGCTCGATGCGGGCTTTGTAAGAACCTCTACTCAGATAACGCAACAAATTTCGTCGGAGCAAACAATGAAATGATTGAACTGCGTAACCTGCTAAATGAAGATGAATTTCAAACCGGGATTGCAAATTTTTTGTCAAATTTGTCAATCAATTGGCATTTTATACCTCCGAGCGCACCGAACTTTGGCGGTCTATGGGAAGGTGCTGTAAAATCGGCAAAATACCATTTAAAGCGAGTAGTCGGGGAGACGCGTCTTACTTACGAAGAATTTTACACAATACTTACTCAAATTGAAGCATGTTTAAATGCCAGGCCTCTTACCCCTTTATCCAACGATCCCAACGACCTTACTCCTCTCACTCCCGGACACTTCCTAATCGGAGACTCTTTAATAGCACCTGTACAAGAAGATCTGCGTGATGTGAACGAAAATCGATTAAACAGGTATCGGCACGTACAACAAATGTACCAGCACTTTTGAGAGAGAAGGACGCAAGAGTATCTCTCACAACTGCAATGCATGCCAAGGAAAAAGGGTGATCGTAACACACGCATGATTAAACCAGGGATGCTGGTTATGATAAAAGAAAACAACGTTCCACCTCTACGGTGGGCACTTGGTCGAATCACACAGTTGCATCCTGGTAAGGATGGTATGACCAGGGTCGTATCAATTCAAGTAACAAATGGAGAAATCAAGAGGCCAGTATAAAAAATTTGCATATTGCCAATTGATTATAAGGACGATTCAAGCAGCACCATGGATAATTCTTCAGCCCAGCAACAATAAACGTGAGTGTTTTACGGTGTCATTTAACATACATTTAGTGAACCTTAATTAGGTAAAATGTATTGAACATTAATATAATCATTTGTGTGTAATGAATTAGCTTTAATTTACTTATATACGTTAGCAATCTTAACTAAATGTATGAATTTATTATGTGATGTAGTTGTAATTTCTTATTTTAATTTACATTTTATATTTATAAGTGCATTGAAAGATATTCTTTCAAGGCGGGCGGTATGTTGAAACCGTTGCCAGATTTGAAAATGTATTGAGACGCGCGCACCATCTAGCAGGCCCTTTGGCCAATCAGACCATGCCCAAAAACGATGCAACTGGCTAATTGGTCAACGGTCCAGAAAGGTCCTCCCACGCAAGAGAGAAGACCAAGTGCAGCTGGACAAAGGAACAGAATTTTTTGAGCATCGGCTTGAACGTCACCCGAGCGGTCTTCTCAAGTCTGCAATATTTTTTTTCTTCTTGAACTTTGTAATTTGTACCTTAACCTTCCTCATTTTACATTTCGCTTCACATTATGTATCTACTTGTATCTTATCCATAGTTTCAATTTAATACATTGTTTCATTGTATTTCAACACAGAATCTAATTTTAGTTTACCAAGTAGAAGTAGATTCAAACAAGAGTACCTAACCGTGGCTGTAAATTTTAGAGTATTCATTGCTTTTTGATTTCGTATGATCAACTAGCTTCTCAAGGTCGTTAAGACACAGTATTTCCACGAGAGTAGAATGCTTGCGCCGTCAATCAGTGTAAATTATTGAAATTAGTCTTTAAGTTGAAATTAGAAATTTAAAATACTTATTAAAGTATCTAATATAGCTAGTCTTGCTAAATTCAGAATAGATAACGTGAAAGCAAATATTCAAGCAAAGACTAGCCGTTGCAAGTTTGTGTCTACGCTATCGAGATTACAAGAAGTAGCTACTAAGAAAATGCGCATTAATATCCTACACGTACAATCTAACAAGTAGGTAAGTTTCTGAGTTTAACTAAGAATCTTGTGCACCAATTCGATTATCAACTGTTTTTTCAATGTTTGGATAAATGTATGAGAGTGTGAAGATTTTTTCCTAACCTCATAAACCTATATTTTCTTTCAATTTGTGAAAATCAATAGATTGAATATATAACCTTGACAATAATCATGTTTATAAATTAAGAGCTCTTTAATCATTGTTCTATGTATAAATTACCATAAGTTACAATTGGATATAAAGAAATGGAATTTATTTATATTATAAATTAGATGGATGCTAGTTAGATAACTTAGATTCATTGATGTCGTCTTATCTTTATCGTTTTTACAATGTCGATTGAAATTAGTGTTTAACCATCATCTAGTTGCTCGTAGTCGAGAGCATCGGAGGAATCGAAGGGAATGTAGTCTGTGGTCATAGGGTAGTACGGGGTAGGTATTTAGTTAATTAATATCAGTTTGTAGTATATACGTAATTAACATTACTTTTTAGTGTAAAAATATGTAGTGCGCGGTCTTTAGGCTACATGCGACTAGAAAACGGTTAAGGAATCTTGATAACGCAAATGAGAAATCACATGTCAACTTATTTTTTTAAACATTTTACAACAGAATTAACAATAACAGTTGTAAATCACTGCCAGTATATTAGCCGTTATCGTCTATAACTAAAATTGATTAATCCTTTTCTTTTCGTATTTCATCTCTGCAAAAGACTTACAAATTCATAAAAAATATAGACTTCACGACAGTTCCTTCGTTCCGTAGACATCTGCGTTATGCTTTCTTTCGAAATGCAATGGCCATTTATGCTCATGTGGTCTGCATGATGAATTTTTATCCATTTCTTTAATATGGCTGAGTAGTACTTTAATTCACTTAAGGAATTGCTCGAAAATTTCTGCTAGGGATATCAAATTTCATTCCGTGGTATTTTTAAACAGGGCATCTTGTTCTCTCTCTTCTCATTCTCTTTCTCCTTCCATTTAATCCCAGTTGTGCCACGCGGTGGGACATATTATCAAGTGTAAGCGTGCGTGTAATGACCACACGCAATTCGCCCACCGCAAACACTCAATCGTGCAGGAATAGGCACGTGCGCGCTATTCATACCATTCACCGTTTATTTTCTGGCTCCGATCAACAATGAGAAAAACGAAAGGACTCAAGCCTGTTTTAGATGAGTATTCCCCGACTTGTAGATTTTTCAAATATCCTGTGAGAAATTTTTTAATCTCCAACATGTACGTAACCTAACCTTTGTTGTACCTATTTTGAACGTAACTGGTTTATTTTACCTAGGTATACCTAACAGTGTTGTCAATCTATGAAAGAGGACAATGCTGTTCAATTTTTTTGAAGATCAGATCCAATCTTGGATATTGACTGCACTTCATCATAGTGTTTTTTCCCTTTGTTGGCTCTCTTCTCTCGATGTTCTCTTCTCTCTCTCTCTCCCCTCCCCTCTCTTTCCCCTCCCCTCTCTCTCTCTCCCCTCCCCACCTGTTTTTTCGTTGAGATAATTCGTGGGATATTCAACTCCCAGGCGGGATCTCACTCTCAAGTTCCCCTCCGGCCACCAAGCCTCTTCTATTCTACTATAGCCACTAGCAGTGTCCACCATCAACCTTCCCATAACTTGAACAATTCCAATAGTCGTTAATCTGTCGAAAACTTTCTGAAAACTTGCCGTTATTGCAGGTAGATGGGTGCTGCGCAGCCTCGGTCACCTCGACCTCTGGAGTGCCTGGGCTTGCTGGAGATAGAAGGAGGTGGCTGCAAGGCTAAAGTTACCAAGGAGACGAGGGGCAAGAGGGGCCGAGACGATGGGGGTAGGTAAAGTAAGTTAAATAAACTTGTTTAGCTCTGAAGAAACTTTGCGCAGCCATTGTATTCGACTGCAGCACGAGTTACCGAAAGTTCCAAATACAAACGAACTCACTTCTCTATTACTACGCTTTATTCACTTGTTTTGCAGTTGTAGAACTGTTTCGCAAGATCATCCAGGTTGCGCAGCATCTTCCGAAGGCAGAAAATAAATTATAGTAATATAAGACAAAACCAGTTACTCGATTATGGGTATCACAAAATAATTTCCGAAATCTTCGTATTTCTGACAATTATTTCGGTAGAAATCTCTGGATTCTGCTCATTCTTATATCTTTCATTACATGTCAAATTAATATTGTATAATTCGATCTGTAGCTCATTCTTGAAATCAGTGAAGTACTTCAGAAACAGAAGTAATGCTCTTGAACTTGGAAATTGTCCCAATTAGACGTAGTCATATTGTTTTATGCATATTAAAGAATGATTTGTCACAAAGAAATTAATTTCTGCTTTTTTTAAATTCTTTTACATATTACATGAAGTTACACAATTTTGTAAGCCATATCGTGTGATATTAATTTGTCGTTCAATTATATGTAGGTGTAACCTGTTATTTCTTTATATGCATTTGAAACTGTAGAGAAACACATTTTACTTGAATAGCGAGTTTGTAAACCCATGATAACATAACTAGGCGCTCTCTGTACCGGCATTCCCATCTGCCAACATCGTAGTCCCGGCGTACTCCGTCACGATAACGCTTTCGTCCATTTCGCCGATTATCACCTGACCGAGACGGACGGACAGTTTTTCATGAACAAATGTATGTCTGATACTATGTCAGATGGTCTTATTCCTAAGATTTTATTAGTATATCTTTTCTTTTATTGAATTTTCAAATTAGCAAATAGGGACGAGGACCTAAAAACGGAGTCCATTCTTTCGTATATCTTTTCGGGACCAAACATTTGAAATCAGGACCCAAATCAGCGGTGTGCGGATAACTCCAACTGACCCCTGGATGTTTATCCTGCAATATGAGAAGCCGTATTCACCGCATGGGTTGCCACGTTTTGTCGCATTCTACGCAAAACTGGCGTTTGTATTATAATCGATTCAGATGCAATCATTATGTCATTATATTAGATATTATAGCGGTTACAATATTTTAATAGTATGCAATATGTATGTGTGAAGGGTGGATAGAAGTATGTAGTTTTATTTATTTTTGTTATATTCGACTTAGAATTAGGACTGATCCATAATAATAGGTAATATCGTTTGTATATTTTTAAAAGTATAATGTCCATTTATTACTATCATCATAAAGTTCATGAATTGCAAATATAGTAAATTCGACATATTTGCGTTGGTCACATTAACACTAAATCTACCGATAATTTTTTATAAATGTATTTTTCACTTTAAAAGATCCAAATGACCCGTTGTTGGTAGGTTTAGAGTTAATGTAGTTTACATGTTCTCACCGATATTTATATTTTAAAATAAAATATATTTAAAAAAAACTATTCCACTTGTAAACTGATTACAGTAAATATCTATCTTATATTACATAACGTGTCATATATTAGGATGTGTTTTATCACACTAAGGTATTATTTACGATAAAAACCTGCGTAGAAAAAATCCAAGTTTTACTAACTGAAAAAGTAGCGCACGAATGCTGAATACATGGCACGCTAGTAGAAGCTATAGTAGCTAGGCGTCATCTATGGGAGAAACTCGGGGTTCTATCTTTCAAATGATCTAGTTTTCCATGAATTGTTTGAGGGTGGCACTAGTTTGCAGAACTTAGAAAGTACTAGTTTGAATTCTGCGCTAGTTTATTTATGGCATTACGCGTCATTATCTTTACGTTAGTACTATATATAACAGATGGAAACAGATTGATGATACTACAAAGTATCTTGCAATGTATTTTGTCAACCATTTTTGCTCGTATATAAATGGCTACTCGTAAATATACAGTAATGTCCAATTGAAGTGCAACACTTGCATTTTTTTACATATCTGTGAAAGTATGACAGATTTCGAAAAACCAAAAACATATTTTTTAGGAAATTTCCTTCCCGTTCGAATAGTAAAGGTTTTGTCCCGATCGGATACAAAATGACCGAATGGCAGGGGTTGGAGTAAAAAAGTGCATTTTGGAACTTTTTAAAAAATTCGAGATCTAGTAGTTCCGAAAGGAAATTTATATTTCTAATTAGGGCACGAGAGAGAGCATCCTTCGGCATTAAAAAAAAAACCCTTTGAACCCCTGTAGGATCTTTAATGACACTGCAGGTTCTCACAAAATTATTGTTCTCGGAGATGATCCCGTGACAGAGATCTCGAGATTTCGCAAGCGCACCCGAAGCTTCCCCACCATTTTTCATTAGGAAAGCGATGAAATAGAAGTTTCATATTTATCCACGTTGTAGCTGAGATTTCAACGATTAAAACGCGCTTTTAAACATCCAAATACGAGTACGCTAAGGGGTTTAATTATCCATTTGAAGAAATGCCTAAATTTTGCGAGTTTCGCTCGAGGCGCTCGGGGGTCTATTACCCTACCACGCGCGTCAAGCATTTGTTCCTCGAGCGCCTCGAGCGAAACTCGCAAAATTTAGGCGTTTTTTCAAACGGATAATTAAACCCCTTAGCGTACTCGTATTTGGATGTTTAAAAGCGCGTTTTAATCGTTGAAATCTCAGCTACAACGTGGATAAATATGAAACTTCTATTTCATCGCTTTCCTAATGAAAAATGGTGGGGAAGCTTCGGGTGCGCTTGCGAAATCTCGAGATCTCTGTCACGGGATCATCTCCGAGAACAATAATTTTGTGAGAACCTGCAGTGTCATTAAAGATTCAACAACGTGGATAAAAATGAAACTTCTATTTCATCGCTTTCCTAATGAAAAATGGCGGGGAAGCTTCGGGTGCGCTTGCGAAATCTCAAGATCTCCGTCACGGGATCATGTCCGAGAACGATAATTTTGTGAGAATCTGCAGTATCATTAAAGATGATATCATGCAGAAACTGGACCAGATTAGCCGGCGCGTTCGGAAGTTATGGCCATTTAAGTGTTTTCACTTCAAGGGGGTTTAACTCCCCGTAGAGTGATCCTACAGGGGTTCGATGGGGTTTTTTTTTAATGCCGAAGGATGCTCTCTCTCGTGCCTTAATTAGAAATATAAATTTCCTTTCGGAACTACTAGATCTCGAATTTTT
>NW_014333027.1:3824497-3878392 GCF_000341935.2 Cephus cinctus
CCACGTCTTCACTCCAACCCCTGCCATTCGGCCATTTTGTATCCGATCGGGATAAAACCTTTACTATTCGAAATCGAAATGGAAATCGAAATTTCGAAATCTGTCATACTTTCACAGATATGTAAAAAAATTCAAGTGTTGCACTTCAATTGGACGTTACTGTATTTAAAAAAACATATATAAATGTGAAAAAACCTTCTGTTATTTATGTCACAGCCTCACAATTAGATTAACATTTTTCGTACTATCTTTTCTGCAGAAAAATATATCTTGGGAAGAAGTACAATCGATATTGTAAATTCGTTGTTATGAATATTGTGTAAATATCGTGGATAGTTTGAACATGACTTAGACGATCATAATTTTGTTACAACTGAAAAAACGCCATAGTAGAAATAATCTGTACACGGAAATTATTTAAGAGACTTTCTACTTGATAATAAAAAGTAGATATCTTGTTTAATATTTATAATGTGGTATCGATAATGAATTTCAAGGAATTATATTACACTAGGAGTAAAAATTATCCATGGCCTAATTGGTTAAATGGGTTAAAGCGTAGTGCTTGCGGATTACAGTTTTTAATATATAAAAACCATTTTACAGGCGACAATGTGATTGTGCAATGTTAATGGTGATGATATTGACTTCATTTTACATTTGAACAAATTTTTATTCAATACATCATTTAAATCAATTTAATACGTCCACACACGTTTTCATTCCGATTTACCATGCTTTTCTTTTTTAAACAAAATTTCCGTCACATTTAAGAAAAGTTACATTTATTTTCAATAGAATAATAGTTTACGCTGTCAAAAAAATTTATAGAACATTTAATACGCTAAATTAGCGTTTTCTGTGGCACAAGCAATTACCTTTTATAAAATAACCGAATTTATTGTGGCACATTATAGCAAATCTTGCCAGCGCTTCGAAAGACGCGAAAGTTTAGCGTAATTTTAGAAATAGCGTGACACTTTAAGATGGCTTATCCTATTCCATTGATGGTCCATTCAAAAGTCACAGTTTTTTTCTAGCGCCACGGATGCGTCTAAGAACGTTTCCTGCACGGGAAACTCTTTATGTTGCGAGCTTCTCTCTCTTGATGACGGTAATGTGGATTATGACTTTTATTTTGAAAATCAAGAAAAAAGGAACTACGACGACTTAAAAGGTGCGCCACAAACGCCTTATATAAACTCACTTGTATCCTAGCATTTTGCAATTGCAAACCGATACCCCCGGCAAAGGTGACGAGTTGGAGACGTCATTCGTTGCATGCACAGACTTCAAGGAAAGTTATTCAGCATAATACTTTCGTTAGCCTAGACCTTCAGATCTTACTTTTTCGACCTCACCTATGATCTTTTGGTAACAGGTAACAGGTAACATAGAAGGACTACGGAGGTATGTCAAGAAGGGATTCGGAAATAGATGACCACTAGTAGAGACATTAATCATTCATCTCCAGGTGATTAGACACACTTACCGACTGAGAATTGTCGAATAATACACTAATCTTTCTCAGAACTCTTTCAATCTTCAATCAGATCCTATACAATTAAAATGTAGAATAAAGAGAAAAATATTTTCACTATGCTGTCCTGTTCGATTAACAAAAAAAGTTGTTTGTCAAAGGATTTTTTTCATGTCTAAACAATCATTAAGTTGAATAGGGTACAAAAATATTGAATGTTTGAAATTCCAGGATGAATTGATAGGGTTTTAATCCGCGCTTATTATAGCGAAGGAAGAGTAATGTTAATTATTTTCATCACTGCGGGTACACTTTAGCTTTCATGAGTTCTTGTACAAAGTTTTCTAATTTAACGAAAATATGCGCCAGACGTAGAGAGTTGATTATACGCAAAAGAGATAAATGGTAAGAGTACGAAATATATAACTCAAGGAGGTAGAACATTTGCGTGCTTAATTTAATCTGATAGAAAAAATTGTACAAATATTAATATCTTTTTCCGAAGTAAACATCATGCAAGACTAGATTACTTAAATAACAGAAGTTCTTTCATATGGCGTTGTAGCCAGAACAACTAATATCAGGCAATCGAAGTATCGGTTGTTAAAAGCGAAATGGTTATTGGTAGCAAGTTGAGATTTCCCAATAAGTGGCAGTAAGTTAAAGTGCAAGGAATCCTATGAAAAGTACTGCGAAGTGCTATCGTTATTGTAAGAAAATGCTAGAGCAAGTGGCGTTCTCTCTGTCCATGTAGACCAAAAAGATATAAAAATTATGTCGAAAATCCAGATGTACTTTAATCTTTAGGATAGAGTGATAGTCCAATACTAAAAAGGGTCGAGAAGAGAGATTCTAAAAGATGCTAATGCAGTTGGTATTACGTCGATATTTGCCCAGGATTTTTTAGTACCCAAAATAATTGCATTAGGCAAAATTGACTGTATTCTTAGCAGCGTTTACTATAGGGTGAAAGTCGTTCAGCATTGTCAACAATCATCACGCGCTGAACAGCTCTGGTACGTGCAGATGTTGTCATTTAGGGTTAAAGAGTCCAATGACGATTCTATAGAAGTCTTTCGTTTGAATTGTCCTTGTGATTCGTATAAATAAATATAGTATAAAACCGTACTAATTTTATTGTTCACAGCATCATTATTATGACTCTGGAGTGATTATCTAATGGCGCATGTTTAATCTTTCAATGGGGCGTGTTATACTCTCGAGCTGAAAATTTTCAGAAATGATGGAGTATGCACTAAATTCTGTTCCTAATAAAATCTGTCATTCCGAATAGATTTCAATGATTCAGCGTCTCATAACAGTGTGCAATCTATGTCTTTTATGGCAATATATAGTTTCATGAAAGATATAACAGGTATCATACGCAATATGTATACGTGTTACAATGTTTCAATCTTTTTTCGATTAAAATTACACATTCAGTATGCTCTTGTGGGTACTATACTCTCACATGTGCTTACTCATGCCTCCAGCATACCTGCTCGCACTATCATACTATTATGCATACTATACTTGCACGCCTGGAGTCCCAATCTGACACCCCGATCCTGCGTCTGATGAGATACCGCATTTCTTAAGCTACGGTGATTACTCATATGATCTTCTCTGTGCATCCACGTGGCTTTAGCAATGTGAACGGAAGAATCGTGATCTTGACACCTGATCGCTGATCGCTGGACTTCGCCTCAAAAACCTAACGGAGGCGAATAAATGAATATACTCGTATGTCAATTTCCCGGGAGTTCAATATATTTCTTAGCAACCTTCACCCGTGGTCCAGTGATTATTCTCTCTGAGCTCGCTTCTTGTCTACTACCTTCTGGTTGACAGACAAATGGAACAATTTCTAATGTTGTTTCTAGGACTAGGTGACGCGCCGGTATGGCTTAGGACAAGGGCGCTTTTGACATTTACTAATCGCGCTAAAATATAATTCGCAACAAGTGCTATATTTATAATAAAATATGTATTTGAACATGTACCATAATCTTGTAAAGAGAATTTTTTTAAGGCGGAATTCAACACTAGAAAGATCCCACCGGATTACTAATTAAATATTTTTTAAAGTAGACCGCTGAAGGATTAATAAAAGAAACGATGGCACATCACTCCCAATCAGAGCGATAGAGAATTTGATATTTACCTTCGTAACGATATATAAAATATCGTAGTAGATATTATAGGAATAGTGGAAACCAAGTGAATTTATTGAATCGAATCCAAAGAAATTTAATATCGAATAAATGTAAAAGTAATAAAAGTTCTTTTTGAACTAGTGCAGAACTTCCGTGGGATGTGTACTTTTTCATGTCTGGCATAAAAGGTTACCGGCGATATGACATGAATCTCAAATGAATTCTATGCGTCACGTTTTTAATTATGCAATGTAAATTTCGTGTCTGCGCTTTCTTTACACGTGGAATGGCATTCGCGAGTAAACATAGCAGGTATATAATTTATATATGTATTTCACCAGGGTGCAATGCATGCAGATATGCAGTACGATTTTATTTTGGTGTCGTTATTTGTCGGATTTTTTATTTTCCCATTATTCAAATGAGATTTTATATTCACATATTACACATTTTGTGACATGGCATTTCGGCCCTCTCAAAAAAATACGTCAAATTAGGAATCTTGTGTCAGGTCTATATTGTGGTGCGCAATGGGTAGTCGAACATTTCAGAGTGGCATTGGATTGACTTTGTTTTTATAAACTTTTATTTTATTCCTTTGTGGGAATATTTATGTCTTTAAACAGAATCAAACTGACTTCTCCAAAGTTCCACATGTACAGCTAAAAATATGCCCGATGTTCGTCAAACACAGCCGATTGGGAATATTTAGGGCATGTCGAAATAAAGTATGCCTTATCAAATATTAAGCGGGACAGGATCAAATTGCCCCGACACTTTTAGAAACAATAATCCAACAGGGTTAGGTGATCGGACCTACATCGGGATTATATTATGTTGTCGTATTAGCAAAATATCTCGATAGAAGGAAGAGTTCAATAGGACAATGCGAACGGGTCCAGATCAGGATCCAATTGAGTTGCCTATTTCTCAAAATATCTCGCTAAAAACGAAGTCCAATAATGTTACCTGACCGGGTCCAAATCAGGATGAATGTCACTTTACCTTATTTTAAATGTCTGTGAATTTAACGTATTTCTGTGTCCTATTATATCTTTTCAGATGTAAATAGATCGCGATTTCAGTTAATATCATCACTCGCCAGATAATACATACATAATTTGGTCTGAGAATAGAAAAAGTTAAACAGTTTGCTTATATTGTTAAGAGAATTTCGAAAATTTATTTATTTATTTCATGTTAATAAAATGAATAGATACAACCGTAATAGAATGCGTTTGAGGGTAGTTACCCCCTTCCATAAGAATATCCCCCTCCAAAACCCTTACGATACAAGACTTCTGAAGACCTGCAATCCCGGCAGAAGGGCGTCAAAAAATGAAGGGGTGGTTTTGGTAAGCATACAACCGAAAGTTATTGAAACAATTAAGCTTCTTAATTAACATATAAAAAGAGCTCTCTAAAAATTGGCAAGGCATATTGAGGTAAAATAGTGCCACTTTAACGAGAAATTGGTTGCACCACCATAGAGGTGTTTACACCTTAAACGACGTTATTTCGAAAGACGTAAAAACATGTATCTCCTACTTTTTTTTTAGTACTTTCAAATGCAATTGGTTTCATCAAAATCAAATCGATAGTTTTTTTGTTAATAAAACATCGCACTTTACAACCCCTATCAATTCTTATGCATTCTCCCCACTAGAACCGACCAAAATGCGTTTTTCATTATTCACCATGAGGATTATTCTCCAATTGGTCCCATTTAAATATTTCGACTAGAAATATGCGAAACTGCAAAAACTGCCTTCGAGGAGCCCAAATTTGGGGGTAGATTTCACCCCTTAAAAACGTTTTTCCGTCGATACAAAAAAACGTGTCCCTTAGATTTCAATGAAGAATAACATGTTTCAATACGAACGAAATCGAATGGTGATACCTGAGGTACCTTCCTTATAAGTCGGATAAACATGATTCGTACCACATAAGGATCCTATATCTATTTTCAGCCAACTGTAATCTCCGATAAACAATCACCTAGAATCGAATTTAGAAAAACGGAAGTGCACAAATTTCGATTAGTCCTGAAAACCACTGAGCGCAGCTCCAAGACACTATCCCCAACATATCCGCTACGCTCGGCGAAGCAATGTCGGGAAAATATGTTTCGCGTTCAACCCTAAAAACCATCATTTACATGAAGAAAATAAGAAATCTAAGATAGACATTAGATAATTAATTTTCCGTTTATAAAAAGAGGTACTAAAAAATATCAGCCAATTGAGAAAGAACATTTTTTTATTATTAAAAATACAATCACTGAAAAAATATTTAAATAAGACCTTGTTACACTATCATCTCACTGTGATTGAAGGAAAGCCCCGATATTTTCATTCTTCAATCCCTACTATGGAACTACTTATGCATTTATAATTTTTAAATTATGCAAATTTAAACAATGATGTCTCCTAATCTATTAGTTATAGAGAACTCGTCGATGACTGATGCTTGATTAATTTACTTTAAATATTGCGTGAACAAAAATTACGTAAATATTTAAGATTTCATACGAATTGCGACGAAAGATCTTCGCGTCGAAGTGAAAATATATTTTTATTTATAACTTTCGTTTCCTGTACTCGATTCCTTTTACATTTTATGAGCTCATCGTGGAGGTTATTTTGAATCAATAAAACACCAAATCCCCGTCGTAATACCAGTAACAGACTAGAGACTTGATTATGTTCCTTTTTGCCATATATTCTATAGCAAACTTTTCGTTTGGCGTTCATCTACTCAGTCCACGCCTCGTGGAATCGTCACCCTAGCACATGGCTGTGGAGATCAATATCGTATCCTTTATTGTATTTGTTATTATGAGCAATAATTTGTTCTTGCAGATGATAAAGAAAAAAGTAAAACGGCAAGGGAAAAAATTATCCTTTCAGCAAATTCACTACATTATGTCAGCATTGAAGATACCACAATGGCTAAAGAAGAATGAGACGGATTAAAAACAGTAGTCGAAGACTCATAAATAACTACTAAAGTCGCATTACTAAAAAAAACCCGGTTACTACACGACTTGAAACGGCAAGTCAATTGACGAATATGTCAACAGAATCGATACATGAGTTCATCAACTATTCAGCGTAGAACTTCAAGTAAAAGAAGAATGGAAGAATGCCCCTCCTGTTAGTAGGGTTACCTGAAGAATATAAACTGATGATCATGAGACCTAAAAGTTGAAGTGAACCAATCATTGGAGGTGCAATAAAAACCAAATTAGTACAAGAAATAAAACATGACCCTTATACAAAGCCTAATGAACACGAATCAGCATTTTATAGTAGATCTTTTAATTTATTTCGCAAGACAAATGTCAGACGAAAAGGGACCTGATGTTTTAATTATACTAGCTGCAGTCATTTAGCAGCAGATTCTACACAGCGAAAAAAAATTACGAATCAAAGATAGTAGTATGTTCAAATCTGCTTCATGACATCACAACTTAAAACTTTCCGTATTTATACACCTTGTCGTACTTGCTCAAAATATATTAAAAATAGTCCGCAAAAGTTGATGACGGTATTGAAAATTCAATCGGAAAAGTGAATATAGTATTTAAGGACTCTCCTTAATTTTGAACGCTTATGTATATAATATTGGTATCGAAGAGAATTCCAGTAGGTCAAAGAATAATACTTCTTAGTATACTGCACGTAACTCAATAAAATTCAAAGTGGTGAATCTCCGCCGTCTTGAAGAATTAGAGTATGCACAAATCTGTACCATTGTTAAAAATACTTGAAGCCTTTAGTACCTATTCATCTTCACGCGTTTGGTTAATTTATTATAAATCTAGAATAACCCATAGAACGATCAGGATGGCACGTAGATATCCAACTGAATAAGGTACGGACACTGCATTCATCGTTAACATACATATATTACTTGTACATAAATATACATAATATTTCGATCTAATTTTATATGCACCTTTTTCTGGGTTACAACTGTACGTTTTCGTTGGAGTCAATTGGTGCAATTTTCTTTATATAAAATGAATATGCTCCTTTAACACTAAACATATTTTAAATGTTTTTTTGACTTTAAAAGGGTCAAATGAACCGTCGATGGTACATTTAGTGTCGAGAAACTCACAGCGCACAAGGCATTTTTTTCAAGACAGGAAGCATCTGATTAATGATACATAGATTCAGAGCATTCACTCGTTGAATCTTGCAGTACCCTTGATACAAATAAACGAGGTCTGTAGCCATTAACGATCGTATTTTGGTTAAGATCGCGCAGGAACCAAGGACATCACGTTCAAAGGGATATCGGGTTTACTTTGAGGTGATGGAAACTTCGATGTCTTTCAGGTAAAAGATGTCATGATAGACCAAACGTTTCAGCAAATATACAGGGAGAGAATTTTCTATAAACAAATATAATGAAATATGGGGTAAGCCTAGGACAAAGTAGAATTTCGTATAATATTAGTGTAAAATAGAGATATTTTCGATAGTGCATCTAATACTTTTTACTACGCTGGGTGATACAATTTGTAGACCTGAAAAATATGCTAAAAATGTTATAATTTATAATCAGTTGAGTTTGAAACAAGTTCTAACCAACTACTAGGATATGTATGGCCAGTCGTATTTTTTATTTTGCAGAACAGTATTTCATATTTGCGCTACAAAACAACGGAGAAACTCCTAGATTCCGTATAAAGTTTCTACTGGATTTGTATAAAGTTTAAGCGGGTAAGTTACTTTTGATAGCTGCAAAACACGCTTTTTTAGACGTCTTTCTACAGAGATGAATAAAGATAGAGTCTTCGTTACAATTTGGTTTCAATTATTATCTCATTCAAACATTCTGTACAGAGTGCTCGAAGTAGAATATTGACAAAAATTTTTTTTTAATTTTCATTTTGACAAATACAATTTTCTTTTTTTTTTAATAAAAATATCTTTTATTGTTTATTTATGAATTTTTTTGAAAAATATACTCCCAGAATGCGGTATGGAATATTATCGGGCAACCTTGTTTCAAAATTTATAAAAATCGTTGGAGCGATTTTTGAGATTTCATGTTTATCGGCTTAAAAAAAAAGTTTATGGGAATTCGCGTTTAAAGTTTGACAAGCAGTTATCTTTTAACTTTACGCGTAGAACTTTGTACTTACGGAATTCAATCGATGCCAGCTTTATACAGCACACTTTCCTTTGAATTATTATATTTAGTTACTGAGACGTCTTACTTTTCCGTCTCAGTTCATTCCTACTCATTTTTGTTATCATTAAAGCATAGTGATTAGCAGCTTTTATGCATGTTTCATCCATTCTCCAGTGCCAATCCATGGTATCAGGACAAATTAGAAGATTTATTATTTGCAAATGTATAATATGTTTATTGCTTCATCATTGTACATGCAATCAGCAATATATGCAGCAATTTGAACTATTTCAAGGTGACAAAAGGTATTCTTTGATGCGATTCTTTGGACTTATTTTGAGAAGTCTCCCAAGGCATCTCTGACGAATTTCATTTTTGCTCAATTCTTTAAAACCAGGCCTTATCGTTGTTTGGACGTCAAGGTGAATCATGGACGAAATTATATAACCCTTTCAAGTACGGCGTATCTCAGCTCTTTGAATTCAGAAAAGACGCATTTATTCTAATCCGATATGGTTGAAACTTCATACAACGGGTATTTTGAATCGCTGGATCTGAATCTGAAGTGGAAATTTCAAAAATCAATATGGCTGACTTTATACCGAGGCCCAAAATTGGAACATTTTTTGACAATCATAAAATCTATTAAGCATACAATTTTACTAATATATGATATATTGTAACTGGGCACAAAGGGGTTTTTACACCGCTGATTAAGAATTCAAAGTCAAGATTTACATGTTATCAAAATTCAAGATGGCGGAGTAAACATGATGCTCTGAAATTACTAGAAATATTCGTATTTACACAAAAATTGAGGCTTGTGTTTTTCGGATAGCTGATAGCAATTGTGATATCAAAATACGAAATTGCAAAATGGTGGATGCAATATGGCGGACTAAAATGCAGAAAATACCTTGATGTGAATGAAACTCGATATACTCGGGTTTTTCGAGGTCTTATTACGAATTTGGCATCGAAATTCGAAAAATTCAATATGGTTCATTTGGACTTCATATTTCAAGCTTTTTTCTTACTCTTGGCACTACTTTGAACTTTTTGATTTTAAGCACTAATTAAATGTTCGACGTCAAAAACTTTTGAGTCCCAAGTTTCATGAACATCAAGCCACTTTTTGCATTTAGATCCGTCATTATGAATCCACAATTTTCAGTATTCAAATTTTAATCGCAAATTCGTAATCAACGACCCAAAAAATCCCTAAGTAACGAATTTCATTAACACGAAGCTACTTTTTTACATCATGGTCAGCCCTATTGGATCTTCCCCAATTTTAATTTCTGTTTTTTGAGATTAGATTCACAATCAACGACCGCCCCCCCCCCCAACCCCTCAGTATTGAGTTTCATTCACATCAAGGTACTTTTTTGCATTTTAGTCTGCTATATTGGTTTCTCCATTTTGAATTTCTGAATTTTGACTCTGAATTTGTAATTAGTGATCCCAAAAACACCCGAGTACCAAATTTTAAATAACTTGTTCGCAAGGAAAAATATATGCTTGAAGGGGTTCATTCACCTTCCTAAAGTTTCAGCCTTTTTTTTAATGAAAACCAATTTATCGATTCTCGTGGAAAATGATCATGTTGAGGTTTTTCATCTGTTGAGCGTTTATGATAGTAGGTAGCCCATATTGTCTTTCTCATATCGTCCACGGAATTACAGTGTCACTAAGGGCTTTCCGAGTGACGTGGCTGGCGCGCGCCAAACACATGCAGGCTTAGGGTTAAGTGAATGGAATAGGTGCAGCTGTGGGAATATTGAATAAACCAAAAATCAATTTCTTTTCAAAATTTCAAGTGTAACCTACTATTGTTAGTAGTTGCGAAGCAAGCAAATTACCTACCTTATCGTTACGCCCCAGTGTTAGTACCTCCATGGAAATTTTTACTACACAGTTCAGGGCAATATTTACTAGAAAATTTTCTCAGTGTACTTAAGACAGAAATCCGAGTAGTTATACCGAAATTATTGAGGACAAAGAAATTTATGAGATTGAAACGAGTGATCAGAATAATTTACCTAAAGAATTCGATTATACTCAAGAGTCAACAGAAGCCCAAGTGTGTATATCCTAGAAGATCGAAAAGATCACATGCGCCAAAGAGAATAGATGATTACGTAAGTTGCAAATTTATGTCTCCTGCATTATGAGACTTCAAAACATTCGAGCAAACAAGAGGCACTGTAGATATGAATTAGTCGCAGAAAGCAATGTAAAAGAAATATGACTCATTTATGAAAAACACTACTCTTAGAAAGCTACGCTATGATAAAAGGGATCTAGATTGTGAATGGGCATATAAAACTAAACGAGACACTGTATAGGAAAGTTAGAAAGATACAAGGCGCGACTGGCAATAAAAGTTTCTGCACAGAAAAAGGGCATACATTATGAAGAAACTTACTCACTTGTAGTAAGATATAGTCACTAGTCACGTGACACGCATTAGTCCATAAATAAAATGTTTTTTTTTTTGACAGTTTGTAAAGAATGAAATCTTTAGCATGCCACAATACTACTGCTACACACAATACACTGCTAATACATTCTGCTACAATAATTTTGCACTGAAATAGACTCGTGGACCGTCAATGTAACATTAAACAAGTTCTCTAATGTTTCCTGACGTTCTACTTTGTTAGGTATGTTGTGTATGTGCCTGAAAGGACCACGGATAATAAAAAGTTTGCCTCTATAGACAGCAATTAACTCTAAAAACATATGCTTTATTTCTTAGAATTATTAGATAAACGATCATGTATTACGTACATCTCAGTACCGAATACATTTCCTTGTTATATAGATACAGTTGCTAATGGTCGTAAACTTATTTATAGAATTTCCTACGTTCAGTTATTTATTTTTATTATGCTATTTATGGTTATTTATATTTTAATAAAATATTAATTTTTTATATTCCATTTGTTTAAATATGTTATATCCTGTAAAAAGTCATATGCGTAATTGTTTCTTTAAACGTTCTATAAATTTCAACAGGTTCTTATTATAGCAATTAATACATGTCGACATAAATAATGTAATGAACCCTCGAAATAAGCTTCATTAATATAAAGTGAGTTTTAACATATATTATTCAACTAAGCCAAAGATATGATTAAGTTATCGCCAGAAGGAAATTGCGGAAATAAAAAATGGGTTTTGAATTTCGTACTAAAATATGTGACATAAATGAGACATGAATAAATGTACCATGTAAATGTAACAAGATAAGAATATTTAACTTTTTCAATAAATTAATAGTATACTGATTAAAATATGTTAGTAAGATTAAACTAAACAAAAAAATCTTATAAATCTATATAGTCAATTCGGCACAAAATATTTGTTGTTGCTAAACATAATGCCAATTGAATTGGTTAGTTTTTATAACAATAAATTCTGTTAACTATATACTAATACTGATGTATTGTTGACCCCACAAATCTTTCGTTCTCTAAACAAGAAATTGGACAGTTCTCTCAAGGAGACAGATTTCACAGGATACGTGTTGTTTTTTGAAGGTGGAGCAATTTCTATGACTATCAAAAGGCAGACGGCTGTTGAATTGGACTCGCCATCAATAACAGCAGTGAAATTAAATATCTTATTTGTGATGATTAACGTGCCATGCGACGTGCTAAAAATAATACGTACAGTTCCTCCTCGAAATATATCGACATACATTATCACTTCGACAGAGAAAAGATTACGAGTTAAGTCATAACTCTACAGTTTATTGGAACAGGGAATACGCTAGCCGATGCATTAGCATCATAGTATTGCTGAAATTCAAATCTTCAACCCACGTCCCTATCGAGTATGGATTAGTTAAGGAGACGTCTTAGGAAACTATAATTTTGGTTATACTCGGGGCACATTTAAAATTTGTTAAATTTTATAGATTTTTAACCGTCTAACTTGGGAGTCGAGTTTGTTGACGAAATTGCAATATGCAATATACATATTTAATTGGATAAATCGACAGAATGAAACTTTTTAAAAGCCGATATGTTCGAAACTGAAACCAATACAACATCGTGCGTTTCAAATAAAGATTATTTTATAGCTATAAAACTAACATCAAATTAGATCAAAATAATTTTGGAAACATAGCAAAATGATGATTAATTCAGGCATTTACATACTAGGTAGGTGATTTACATACTGACATGTTTCCGCGATCTTGAAACTTGTAAGTTATTCAAAATTATCAGAAACGTGTATTATTAAAAGAAAGTCAAACACACTAAAAGCGTTTTCCAACAAGTCTGGAAATATTTAACATTCCAAATTCGGAAGGAATAATGGAAAATATAATATTTATCGGTTTTGCTTCATTATAATATTACCTCACTGGTAGATTGTGCTATAATATACAATACATTTTCTCCAATGTGAGCGCGCACAGTCTAAGGGCTGGAAATACATATACAGAGTTAGTCAGTAGAAACGCACCAGCAGAAGTTGGCCGCAAGTGGCCAACACGGCAGTGTGCCCTCTTCAAAAAATGACATATGACTGTGACCGATTCCCATAAGCGCAAACTGACAGTTCGCATAGCAATAAAGTTTTTGAAATATTTCAATAGTTAGGTTACTGAAATAATTAATTAATATTGTAATGACAAAATGTAATGTCAGTTAAGATTTATTTTCACAACAGATTTTTTTCCTGCACTTTTTTGCTATAAAAACATTTCAATTAATTGATTTTTAAATTAATTGCAGCATTGTATTGCAGAATTGCAGTTGTGATCATTACCTGATAATATCAAAATTGTGAATATTTTAAACTTTACATTATTTTAATTGCAATCTGTTGTGAAAATAAAACTTAATTGACATTACATTTTGTCATTACAATATTATTTAATTATTTCAGTAACCTAACTATTGAAATATTTCAATAACCTTATTGTTATGCGAACTGTCAGTTTGCGCTTATGGGAATCGGTCACAGTCACGTGTCATTTTTTAAAGAGGCCACACGCCGTGTCGGCCACTTGCGGCCAACTTCTGCTGGTGCGTTTCTACTGACTAACCCTGTATACTGTCCCCACACGGTTAACTTTTGTGCTCATTTACACATTCGAAAAACGTATTTAAAACGCTTAAAAATAACGTGCATTCAAAGTCATTGAACCACTCCATTTGGAACTTCCAATTCACGAATGTAAAAAAATGACCATATTTTATTTCTTTCCGTAAGCGACTGGTTTATTAGTGCGCGTTTTTCATCATTCTAATGAAAATATCTTCTGTGAACACTTGTGAATGAAGTGTATTAGAGAAATAGAAAACAAACTTTTAAGAGGTTTTTGAGTTCATGAATCATCGATACAAAAATCGACTTTAACTTTAAAATTAGTTGAATTCCAAACATGGCAATTAAATTTATTTTTCTATTTTGGGTGTGTTCCAATATTCATTCAAAGCGCTGTGAGCATGGTGGTTTCTCACTCTATTGCATTTAGGTAAACAGACACACAGCGATACTCATAGTATTAGCAGTGCATTTCGGAACATACCCATTATAGCGAGCGAATTTGACAGAAACACATTTATACGTATAAACAGTTGTTCAACATTAATTAAATTATATATAGGATTTTTACAGAAATAATTATAATAATTGAATTATAAATTATAATACGAATAGTTGGTTCTACTGATTGAATTAATAATTGATAAAGTTTCAGGTTAAGGATGGGACTAGCAAAAGAGTCGGGTTGTAACGAAGGCGTACAAGGTGGCATGGCTTATTGATTTAGTGAGAGAGAAATGGCGGTAAATAGTCGGAAGAGGGAGGGGGGGGGGCACAGGAGAGCAGAGAAGTTAGTGAAATCGTCAGTCGCGGGGATGGTAGGTGCATGGGGGGTTCAGACGGCAAGTGTGATCGTGGTGGGGTAGAAGCAAGGAGGTTGAGATGCAGCGCAGTGAAGGCAAATTGGATGGAGTAACTAACGTTCTTTTGGAATTTGATTTCTTTTAAATACTTCCACCATCATCACTATTCTCGCCGTGTCTATGTGAATACTGATTTTGCGTGTTTTTTTCACAACTCGGAAAAATTATTCACTGTATTTCAAATACGCTGATTCAGATCGTACTTATGTAGATGCCCACATACATGCACGTATGTAGATAAGCTGAAATGATTTATATCACCGCGCGCTCCACCAACCGATTCAGTCGCGTACATTTTTCTTTGAATTTTTCTATAGGATATTTTTCCAATGATATTAAGTACCCGAGCGGTGTGAATTTGCACTTGAGATATACTAATGATTCAAATATAGTTTAACCCAGGACACAGTTTATATCTACAGTGAGCAGGTGTAAGATAATGGTTGCAATAAAGAGTAAAAAGCCTGAAAATGTAGAATTGGTATGAAACTTCCCAGCAAACTTGCGATTTCGCTGGGATATTTACGATGTTAGAAAAAGCTACTATGTATGAGAAACAGCAAAAAAACGCGGAATGTGATTAGAATCAGCTATTTGCAGAGGAATTTCAATTTATATAAAATCTGCAGGTCGGTGGGATATTTGAAATTTGTTCATATTGCCAGATTACAAAAAATATACTATAAATGTTAATAAAATATGTGCACCGCGAAATGAGCATACATATGATTGCATAGCAACTACGATTAATATCATTTATGTAACTCATGCATGAAAAGTGCTGCTTCTCGTGCCTCCAAAGTGTGGCATAAGTGGCACTTTATATCTATAAGGATGCGATAAAAATGCTGCGCATGCGCGAATCGGCCCAATTTTACTTCTCGCACTAGTGCTTTTTTCTTGCACTAGTGTTTTGTCCTCGCGCGCTGTCATGACACGCATTTACTTTGGAGGCACGATAAGTAGCACTTTTCATGCATTCGTTACAGAAAATATGCGATACTGGGGCAATAAAGCGACCGTTATGTACAGGTCGTGAAGTTCGTCACACTCACCGCACTCGCACCACAAGCAGCACTCGCCTTCGGTTGTGCCGCAGTGTTACTGTGCGGCTGTGCGACCAACTTCACCGCCTGCTTATAAAGTTCGCTTTCTCGCACTCGTATCACAATAGTACATTATGATACAAGTGCGGAAAGTTAGTGATTCCTACGAGTGTGACACGAGTTAGAATCGTGGCAAACGTCACACGAGTAGGAATCACCAACCCGCACGCGTATCATATACTATTTTTTGCAACAATGTACGGAAAGTTAGCAGGATATGCACCAAAAAGAAGCACGAAATGGCCGATTCTTGATGAGTTGATGATTCTTGATGATTCCCGTGCGGGAATGTTATGATTCCCGCACACTCTGAACTTATCAAGAATGGACCATTTTGTGCTTGTCTTTTGGTGCACAAACTGTATACTTTCCGTACAGCATTGCAAAAAGTACTATTGTGTGACGTCGGTGCGAGGTTTGAAATTCGTTGCGAATTATAAATTGCGTCGTCGAAAGTATATCCACTAAGTGGTAAAATATTAACCAATCAATCTGCAATTAAAGTGTATCTCTCAAGTTTATTATTTATTTTCAGAGTACTATTTTTATTACAATACAACAAACTTTATTCATACTGTGTTAGCATAACGTACCTCCTTATACTAAGGCTATTGAACACCTTAGCCCGTATTCAGAACTCACTTTTAGTGCTAATAGCGCGCTTTTACATTTTTTCTTAGTGACTTTTAACTACAAGGGACTCTGTTAGTAACTGTAAGAGCGAGTTGTGAATACGGGCTCTTGAGTTTAATTACTCAAGGTCCAAAATCACAGTAGTAATATGAAATAAACTGTAAATCTAACATGTTACTTTGACCATCAATCAATGTTACATTAAAGTTATGTAACTGCGTTTGCTGGGTTCCACATAAAACTCGCACAGAAGCTGAAAAATTGTGATCTTTAAAAATTAGAGGCAGAATGTGCAATGGTATACGTATGGGAAGTGGCAATGAAGCTCTTACTTGAGAACTCTATTGCAACTTCTATACTATTTTTCTTCAGGTGGATATTCGACTTATTCGTGAAATAGCGCGGCGGAAGATTTTTGAACATCGCAGTGGAGATTAGCGACTTCCCTGCAATCGACTTATGTTACACGGTTGTTTGGACATTAATATGCACAAGCATGTAAATAGATACTGAAAGGATTATCATTTGATAGTCCACTGGGATTTTATACAAGTTAATTGAAGATAAGTGGATATGATCTCATGGTCTTACTAAATGGTCAATCGACGAACCTAGAAGGCTGTTTGATTAAAGTTGGTAAGACAGTTAGGCATATACGTGATGAAGCGTTAATAACGTCGCAGTCATCAAAATATAAGAGTGGATCCATCGATGTTTGTTATTTCTTAAACTTGAAGTAATTGTAAATCTATTTATATATGTAATCAGTCTCATAAAATATATTTGAAGTTTTCTATGTTTTACGATAAAGCACGTCCTTCCTTCTTAAGAATATTATAATTCTCATATTTTTTATTCACTATAGAAAAATATTATTGTCGCAATAACACGTAAACGCCGGTGAGCATGTTGATGCAGTTTCGATAAAAAATTATGTACACAAAATGTATTTTATTAAATTATGATCACGTTGCGATTACAAATGAAACAATACATTTTACATTGCTACAAATATATATTCTACGTAGGAATAATGCATTTAGTTATACAATCAATTGATGAATTACACATACTAATATTTTAGGTCGACACCGTTGAATTGTTTATAAAACAAAGAATGAAAAGTGTAACTAGGCATTGTGGTGCACGTAAGCCGCATTTGTACAATTCGTATAATCGCTTGTGACAACAATAATTTTTAACTATCTGCTCAAAACATATTTTAAATTTACCGCTTGATTAGGTAACTATTATATGTATGTATATGTACATCCACGTTTAATTGTGAGTAATATAACTTTAGAATATTTTATGAAGTGTTTTTATATAAGACATATTAGTTCGTTATTGAACCAAATGGGTGAAAATTAAGCAGGGAAAATGCATTATCAGTCAGTTTAACACGCCATAGTGTGTATAATGATGTTCCATAGGTCTTACTATAATAAAACGTTAAAAGGGGATTATAATTTTGAAGAAATTTGGCAAAACTTACTATTTTCATACTATATTCAACCATTTACAATTATAATTCTTAACCGAAACAAGATCACAAATGGAGATGATAGCTAAGTGGACAGGTAGACAGAGTGCCACATTCCTCACTTCGATCATCCTGACGATCACAGATTCGAATCACGCTGCCGGTAACATGAAATACTGTGATCAGCAGCTATGGATTCACAAGTACTTAGACATCCATTTTTAAATTTTGTTTTAATCATAAAATTATGTCAGTTGCATGTTTTATGTATTTTAATTAAAGTAAAAAAAAACATTTTTTTTCGATGCAAAAGTAATAATTAAATTCAGTATTGTAACAGCTATCGTACGTCTGTTTTCTAATAGGTAGGTAAATATCACTATTATTTTTGTGTAAATTGAATTATATTTATATAGTATAGGTTATAGTATCGGTCGCCACAATTATTGTTCCAGTGGCAATTTTTTTTTTACATGATGTAATGACTTTCGTTTCATGTTATAAAGAAATCAATCTTATATACGAATAATGGGTTTATGTATTCTAAGTATGTTATACATTTGCTCGATGAATGCATTATATCTCGAAAAAGTTCCGTAAATGATAGAATGGTCTTTAGTAAATTGAAAATTTATTGATTAATGATTAATTGTTAATCAGTGTTTCATTTTATTATTCTAATCAATCGTAATCAATTCTAATTTTCGGACGTGGATCGAATAGCAACATCTACAGATATCTAGCACTTCCAGTTACACTGAAAAGTACATGTATCAACTCTAGAATACTTTGCTGTTATAGAAATGCACGCACGCATTTTTATGAGCAAAGTTTCAAATAAACTACTGCACCAATCACAATTGTAGTGACTATCAAGCTCCGAGTATACATAGATTGAAAAGCAAGCTTTACAAATATCCAATATTTCTAGTTTCAATAAAGCGCATGCGCAAGGTCGACAATATATATTTGACGCATGAATTCTTGTGGGCAACATTGCGGATGAATTGCTCAACTTATCGATTTAAAATTTAGATGACAAAATAAGTTCCGAAAGTAGACGACACTGGAACATTTACAAATGTTGAGTACTTCTAATTTAAAAGTCTCGCAATTGCGAAATCAATATTTCTTTGCAATCGGAAATGTACAGGATGACAAATGGGAAGGTGTGAAAACTAATTGATTACTATTTTTGAACAGATACAGAAATAAAAAATACAAAATGCACAATTGCATGATTTTAAAAGTTCTATATATTTTAGAAACGAACATCTTAAAACTACCAAAAATTCATAAGGGGCAAAACATTTAATGGAATAAGTTTTCGAAATGTGTACCATCTGAATACGCACAGTAATCGAGCCTTTTTTTAAACCAATAAAACACACGCTTTCTTACAGTACCAGAAATATCGTGAATCGCATTCTGAGTAGCCGCTTTGAGTTGTTCTAGGTCTTTGGCTTGATCGGCATTACCATTAAGTGTTTTGTCCCTTACGAATTTCCGGTATTTTTAAGATGTTTGTTTCTAAAATATATAAAACTTTTAAAATCAAGCAATTGTGTTCCTTAATAAAACCTTAAAGTTTCTACTATTTAACCATGTGACGAATTACCGACATGGCATACCGGTTTCATGGTAATGAATCTAGTCAATAGATCGCACCAATATCGTTTTTCTCCCCCTCCGTTCGCTGCGGTTCAATATTCATCGGAAGAAATCCTGGCTCGTCCCTTTTGACTAATAACCGTCTAAGGTGACACGTGTGTCAATTCGACGAGCCAGGTATTTATCCAATCACACCTATCTCAAATACTTTATATTAAAATTTAATACAATCCTCGTGTGTTAACCGATTACCAGGCAACAGGGCCCGGGAATTTGACTTTGCAACGGAAACGAATTTATTCCACAATATTAAAAAGAGGAGAGACACGTGGGCAGCGAACACATTTGTAAATTGACGACGCTAAGAGCAAATCCTTAGTTCTAAATAACAATTGACGACCGCCACGAGGGATCTGTGAACTGAAGGAAACCGAATTAAGATAAGAACTTAAATAATATTTATTATATGGCCAATTTTTGTTTTGTCAATATATGTTAAATATGCCGGAAGAGTGAATGAGAAGTAGTGTAAATGGACGAACTTTGTCGTTTTGTCCCACTTCGATAATTCCTATTTAATTAATGTTGATTGATGTATGGACTTATTTTTAAGAGTTTTTTTTAAATATTATTTCGGCTTTCTAAACAAAATAAATACATTGTTTTTTTTTATGTTCCGAGTACTTGAAAAAGAATTCCTTACAACCATCATTTCGTTTTTTATTCCTGTACCTGTTCAAAAATAGTAATCAATTAGTTTTCACACTTTCCCATTTGCCACCCTATATAAAATGGAACCCCATGGTTTGAGCGGACATGCCTCGTGGCAAATCTGTTTACCCAAATATTTTAGAATTTATATCACTAGTATCCTACATATGTTAGAACGTTCTCAATCGCAGTCCAAAAAACTAGTGATAACGCGATCAAAATCGCGTTTCTAACCGTTGCTCTCAAAAGTAAAGGGAGAACAAAGTTCCATTTGCAAAATAATCATGTGTCGTTAGGCATGTGCCGATTATCGCGCTAACATATACATATGTATAATGTAATACACATTTACTAATAACAAATTTCCGTTGCTGCGAGTCTTTGACGTTCAAGCGCTCCTTCTGGACCGTTAATCTACTTTTCAGTGAACATGGAACATTAATAACGATTACTGAAGAATAAATTAAAATTATAAAATTAAAAAATACTAATTCCAAAGGAGAATGTATTTAGCAAAATTACTAATCATGACTGTAAATCTTAATAAATTTTGTGGCATTAAATACACTGTATGTACATTATGAACTGGTTACAAAATACTGATAAACGAATGATAATAGCCAATACAGGAAGTGAAGATAGTTACAATGTGTTTATGTAATCTTAGAAACGAAGGTTATTCAAATGGGATGACAAGGCTTATAGTTCAGAAGAGCTATTCGTGTTTAGAAATAAAATAAATATGAAAATAAATAGGCTAGAAAGTTTCCTACTAGCGTATTAAAACGTCAGAAGATAAACGTGTATAGCATAATAAACGCGATAATGACAGGAAGCGGACAGTTTTCGATTAAAATTGCTGTATTGTCAGTGTACCTTACATCCGGTTTTAATGAGAGCATAATAAAGTGCAACTAACAATTCAAAGTGTAGCATATTGTCCAGCAATCCAATGAGTATTTTTGTATTTCACCAAGTAATGACACATCAAAACAATATAGAGGTTGGAGAACCGAAATATGACGACTGAATAATGCAGAACGAAGGCTAAGTTTCCAAGTGTTAACATTTCATATGGCACTGAACTGTGAACGTGGGTGATGTAGATATGGAAATCTTTGTTCATTGTATTGTAAAAGTTTTAGAATGAAAATGTTTATCTCATAATAAGACTAAAGTTAAATGAAATCGAAATATTTATCATATCGAGACAATCGATGTTTTATCTGTAAATAGGAGCTGGAAGTTGATTTTTGAATATATTTTAAACGTATAATTATCACTGCCAACCTTTTACAATGGACGTAACAGTGATCGAAATTTCCATTTCGGCCAATTTTGTGTACCAATATAGGAAATATTCAAAATCCCTAACAAACTTTGTGAAACATGTTCTATTAATAAATAACAAAAAATAATTCTAATAAATAAAAAAAAGAAACAACTCATTTCTTATAATTCACAATTATTTCCTCTATGGTAATTCAAAGTGGCCACCCATACAAGTATTGTATTATTTTTTTGTTGCTTAAGGGGAAATGGAACAACCTATTTGCATGGGTGAGTTTACACGCGGATGAGGCTGGAAGCGAGAAAACGTCGCATCCAAAAATTTCGTAATTGTCTATACGAGACCAGTTTCCAGTGACATGGTGTAAACTTGATAGATCAAAGACTTTCATCTCGCTTTATTTTTTGTTTTTTATAAATTATCAGTTATAATGTTTCTCATAATGCTTATTGATATCATTTAATTTCATCCCAAGATGGAGATAAAATTCATAATCCCTGTATGGAAACTTTTTAAAATAGATTATATGTGGACATTTAACAGTTAATTGTCTTTTTAATTAAAAAGCATTAATAATTCTTTATTAAACAATGATTTAATTATTCCTCAATTTAGTGATTGATAAACATTTTTTTATTAAAAATGAAACTCGTTCAGGCTTAAAAATATATAACTTTGCGTCATGCACTCTTCATATTCCAAGATGACATTGCGAGAGTTAATAAATAACTACATGTGTATGTGTAAGTAAGCCTTTTTAATAATTATTTCATAAAAAAGTTTTTGAATTTATTTTCGACGGTTTGATAGGACATGGAACGGTTAATTAGGTTATAATAAAAAATGACAGGACGAATTGGTTGAAAGCAGAATTTTAGAGTTGAGAAAAAGCAAAAGAGGCTTTATTCAGAACCTCGAGGTCCAATGTAGGCTTAAACTTTTAATTCGGAAATAAATAAAAAATCATTTATAAAAGAGTATAATGTCATTTAAAATCGCTATTTCGTAATGTTTTTTTAGTCAACTGACATTCGTAGGACCTGAAAGGGCTATTGAGGTTGAACAAAAAATGAAAAGATGGGATAGGATGTCGGAGATTCAAAATCGGTGCAAATATAAAATATCTAAGCTCGACATAGGACATTGAAATTGTTAAATATTTACATTAGGTTCTGATAGAGTCTCTAGTCTTTATAGGATAATAATTTCGACTCGCGAAAGATATTTAAAAAATATAATTTTGTTTACATAGATGTGTAACAATTTTAATTTTCCTTCATATGAAAATGTACGTACAAATCAGTTACGACATCGATGTGATGTTCAAAACTCCTTTGCATTCTAGCCGTAGCAAGGTACAAAAAAAAGACATCTTGAAATCCAACTATTAACTATTAATTGTAATTCAAATAATTATCTTACTATTTCTATTTCCTAATACTATGCATTTCCACGGAGTGCTGACGACAAAAGCGTGAGTAGTTAAAAAACATTATTCTATTTGTAATTTATTCGTCTAAGTATTTATTAGGCATCTTACGCACACGACAGGGAAGGTCTGGGATCTGATTCAATTTACGTATCACAAGACAACAGCGGAACAAGCAACAATTAAAAAATGTATTCAAAAGAAAAAAAAAAGGTTAAACAGATTTTCGACTTTACGACGTCACCATGATATACATGTATAATATATGTGGGTATATAAAATTGGTAAACAGCAGTCGTAATTAAAATGAGTAGTTCTACGCATTAAAACTATGATATTCATACTGTATTTTTTTTTAAGTTACAGTGATACGCCTAAAAATTTTCCTTTTGGAACATTCGATAATCGCCGTTCAAGATTAACTCAAACTTTAGAGCTTTTTTATTTTAGTGAAATATCATCGCTTGAAATGAAGCTGATTTTACAGATGATTATTCTAGCCTGCGCAACGTATACAATTTTTGTTTCCATTCTTTTCAGTTCGACAGTAGCACAATATTGTACAATGCTACCTTATCGCTAAATAAAATTTATAATTCAAAAAACGTATTCACTATTAATTGACGAAGCTTCATAATTAAACGAAAGTACGATTTTATATTATTTCGAGGGCGCGTCGAGACGGCGAGCTCAACAGACAATGGGGGATAATTAATATCGAATAAGCAATTATACAATTCGAAACGTAATTACGTCCTCATTCACCCTCAGGCTCTTCCATTTAATTATAAATGCATAATATAACCGTATTACGATTGTATTCACATCATTTATGGAGCAGCAGACCTTCCATCCCCGCTCTAACTTCCATCACAACCCCATCACCTTTCCTGTTGCCGTCGCAGCAGTTCTTTCATAGAATATAGTCTTTACATTTTTCATTCCCGCACCACCCCAAGCTTTTGCACTGTGATTATGAAAGAACGGTGCATACTGCCCAACCTACCTTGACATAAGCCCGTCTGCTTTCAATTATACTATCTTAAGGTATAGTTCATGCATGCGTCATGTTAGGTGATTCTAACGTATCTGTTCAATACGTTTTCTGCGTGTTCTACTATCTTATGGATTTATTAATTCTAGTCCATTTTCTCTATCTCACTTCATTATTTTTTATTACATATGCAATTCCTGTTGAAAATCTCACAGCATGTCTGCATGCCTTCCTCGACTACTTTTTCATTTCCAAACCTTAATTTTATCCCCATTTATGAAATTCCTGATAATAATGTGCATCCTTTCTTCTTAAGGCTGCGTTTCTCTATTTTATGTCGTCATCGACAGATTAAACGTTTCTAAATATTACCGTTCCTTTCCATTGTATCATGAAAGAACTACGTTAGAAGTGTGTTAAGTAGGTCAAAATAAAAAGATTTCAAACGTGTATAACACGTAAGTACAGGTGAAAACAAAGTTTCACGTATTAAACGTAAATGTAACACCAATCCGCGGTACGACTAATTATATTTCACTATAATTATTTATTAGGTCGAATCTGATTGTCGCAATAATGTTTGATATGTAACATGGAATAGAAAGTTTGCTAATGTTTAACGCATCACATGCATTCACGAGTAACACATTGTTATCATATGTGAAGGCTTGTTTAATTATCCATGCACCAGAGCTGTAAATCATCCTTAATAGAAATTTCGTTTGGTAAAGTGACGACCTGTCGAAGGCCTAGCTAGCTAAGCTTGCATTTAGGAATCATAATGATTGTTAATGGATATGTTTACTTGATATCTGTTGCAATCCTACATTTTTAGGTTTAATTAGATGGCATGAAATATGTTGACGATAGTGACTGTGAACGTCATGTGAATTTTCTAATACTTAATTGATCTATACAGAAGACTTAATAATTTTACATAACCGTAAGATTACTTACCAGGTTTTTCATTAAAATTTCCGAGAGAAAGCGCACATGTAAACACACCTTAACATTTAATGGGAAATGTCTCAAGGTTTCTTGATTACCCCACCTGTGTACCATGTATGGAGAAGTCTTTCTCATATTATTTATGAACACAACTATCTAAATGGTACTTACCTGCCTAATATGCAGTTTATTATAACCTTTATTACGTAATTATGTTTATTTATAATTGTACGTTCCTCCTTCGTAGAAGTCGTTACTTTCCTTATTCGTTTGTCCATTTTTTCTAAAGTTGAACTTCTTTGAAGAGACTTAAGACTATTTCCAAAAAATCTTAGGCTGCACAAATAAGACACGCATTACGTTTTATTATTATTATTATGTACTGTTTTGTGTTAGGTGTTGCGGCGAAAATAAAGACCTTCATAAATGAATAATTATTATTAGTTATTCGCTCAAAGAACATATTTGTGGATCTAGATTCTAATACCGAGGTGCAAATTCGTTTGTATGATTTTTGTATAAGGTTTCCATTCGTGCTATATTTAGGGCATTTAAGTTTGCATTTGCGAATGTGAATACGAAGAAATGAACTTAAATATGTAAGCAGGGGAATGGTGCTCTTTTTTTCGTGTAATTAATGTGTGATTAAAATTACGTTGTCATATTGCAACAGAGTAGAAATAGTTTAACTACAGTTAGTATATATAGTATATGTATATATAATAGTTTAACTACATTGTACAATTGACAGCGATGCCATTTTAAGACATTGCACTATGTATGTCCATAAAAAGACACTAGATTTATAGCAGCATCCGATCCTAAATAAAGAATCAATAAGTGACTGTCGTCAAATTTCATAGAGATTCAAAAATTTTAAAAAGTCGTTTCGGTTATCGAAATGCACTAATTCATATGCAACGTTCACAAAGACTTAGAAAAGAATTTTTGCAGGGAATGAGGAGAAGCCAGAGAAATCTGTGATCTGTTATGTATATCAGTATATAAATAGTCCGGATATGAAACAGGACACGTCTGTAGCTTGCTCTAACATGTGCGTAAAGTTGTTTGATTGGGGAAGAAGTTCAAATAGGGAAGTCACGTATAGTGGCTGAGTTTTGTGGTGGCGCTGGTGGTGCTGGAATGACCTTGGTAGTCAGGAATCCGGTTCGGCAACATGGATCGACACAAATCCACTGGCGTAAGCGGCCTAGCGAGGCCCTTTATTTATATTCTCTGGAGCACTTTTTCTCTGGAAAAATACTATCCTTCGAAGTTTCACTGTCTGAAGTCACGTCTACGTGTTACTCATTTTTATTTGACCATCTTCACATGCGTTATGCAATATCAAAGAATCATTACGCTGTGTACGTGATTAATTGCGTGATTCCGTAATCACCCTGAGCAATAGAATACGCTTCTCTCCCGTGCCTTACACAATTTACAAATACCATTGACGTATCCGAAGTTCCATGATTTTCCGCGAAACTAAAATAATTATTGGATATAATAAAATTAATAGGAATGCTTTATTATTATACATGTGAATAGAATGAGAGGTCTAGTAAAAGACAAATCCAGAGAATGAGTTTCGTAGGGTTCAGTTGTTTGGATTCTTCGAATAGCCAGACAAGAAAGAACAGAAGTCAGGAGGGACAGTGACTCTCCATAAGGATATTTGGCAACGTCCACAAAGGATACCAAGCAGGCAGGGTCGTAAACTATTAGGTGTCAGCGAAGATTGTAGCATGCAGATAAACTTTTTAAGGGCCATTTATACTGTTAATCGTAATTCAAAGACTGTTTCTATTGTTCTAATCACATTCTGCCACTAGAAATAACACTGGTCCTGTGAATCATCCATAATTGGGGGCTCGCGCTAACCGATGTGTCCGTTTAAATTTTTACATCTAAAAAACGCATTAATTGTTTTACTGGCAAAACTCTTTTGCATTCAGAACTGATGTTTTATATAAAATGTGAAATAGAAAAATTCGCGTGTAATGCGCAATAAAATTTCTGTTTAGCGGATTTTTTAAGATGTTTTAATTGTTGAACATAAATAAAAGAATCAAGCATCCCGTGTAGTCTGGGCAGGTCGTATAAAAGGGAACATAAAATCTATAGTATCGTGCACGCCTCGTATAAATTACTGGCCATTAGAGCATGATTGTAAGGTAATGGAGATATCTTAATTAGGCAGTGTGGACATTCCATGAAACCCATACGTATACTTGTATACTGTTGTGAATCCACAGTTCTGTGGATTTATGGTATAAAGTGCATTGTGTTCATCCTAACTGCGAATATCCGCAACATAAGTTATTTATCCTGTGGCATAAATCTACCACATCTTCCGTGAATTCTAGTGCATTGATACCTTTGTTCGGTGTCCCAATATATTGAAAATAAAGCCTATTTGGGTATCAATTTTTCTTTTGAAAATTTACGTTCAGATGATGTTAGAAATCTTCAATTTAAGGCCCCCAGAGTCTTCCGAATTTCAAAATGAAATTTCTATCGGGCTGCTGCACAGTGTCACTTAAAGCCATTGTGACAGCTAAATATGGTTCTACCATTGGAATTGATAGAAATCAAACGAACCCACTAACTGGCACAATGGCTTTAAATAACACTGTATATGACTTTCTTGTATCATAAATATTCAACGCTATTGGCAGATCTTCGATGCATACTATTATAAGCCTCATTATCCTTCTTTTTCGTCGTTGGCATTAAATCTTGGATGAATGGTAAGTGTTGGTTGTTAAGGAACGTAGACGGCGGCGTGGAGGAAGAGAAACAAAGGAAACGAAAGGACAGGTGCGCAAAGGAAATAGCTACCGTACGATAACGTTTATTACAAAATAAATCATAGTTACGATTTACAATAATAATGCTGGCTGCAAGAGTATTCTCCTTAATAGCAAACCGAGATCTTATCGTACTGCGGAGGTCAGCCTTTATTCAAACTATTTCAAGTTCTAGAACTTTCTGAATAAACTTCATACATTATTACGTAGACTATTCTACTCTGCAGTATATAATTGAGATACTCCGATGGATCATACTGCGGAGCGACTCTTTCTCTCTTGTGTTTGACAATCATTAAGACGCCTTTTTTTCTCGGGCAAACACAATAGCACAACTTATATGATATGTACGATGATTTATATATTGTACTATTGGATAGGCGTTTTAAAAAAGTTTTAAAAAAGTGTTACTTCTCTCGATAGTATTTATAACAAACTAGGCAAATTTAGACAAAGATGAAGCACTACAATTGTGTCAATGAGTTGGCACGATTTAATATGATGGTTTCGTGTTCTCCGGGGGCGCACATCTGATTTGGATATTTACCAGTATATGAACAGTAAAATAGAATATTTAATATTATTATACTTAACTTTAATCTGTTCGATTTAAAATTTTAATTGATGTAGGGAGATATTTACTTCCATAGCTTGACAGCACATTGTAAAATTGAGAAAACGTGTTATATTCCATTTTTCAAAACTGAATACTGATGTTATGGCGTGATTATACATTCAGTCGACAAACTAACTATTTCTTTCTGTTTAATGAGTTTTTGTAAACAATTTAAACTGGAAAGAGGGCAGAGTTATGAGTAACCGTTATGTTGAACTTTATAACTGTAAATACACATCTACGGATTTTGACATTTCAATTTAATGTATAATGCCGTCACGCAGTGGTTCGTTTCTAATTATATGTTGTATTCCGTAGATACTCATTACGATAAGACTTTTATGAAATTCATCCAAGCATTGCGTTTAGATGTACCAATGTATAACAATGTGTTTTAGACGTTTTTTTGACAAATTACTGACTTGACCAACATATTCAATATTATACGCATAACATCGGAACCTTGCTGCGGTACCCTTCTTTAATTTCATGGAGCGGTTAGCAAAGGTCAGCGTAAGGCTTTGGTAACAATCATTGGCATGAAATAAGCCTTCCAACCCGTCTAAATATATTCCTATATCAGTACAAACAAATCATACTTGAATAGTGAATACTCTTTTTAATTAAAATTATTAATTAATTAAATTATAATTTAATTAATTAGTGTGAATTATATATATAAATCAAAAGTAGCCCCCTCCTCCTCCTTGATTTTTATACGGTAGAAAATCACATTCAGGCAGTGAGTCAGTCTTCAATGACCCTACATAACCTCTCAATATATCACTGCACACCATTTTTAGCAATATAGTTATCGATTGTTGTGAAAAATAAATGGATAAACGTGCTATCACTCATCTAAATAATAATCTGTAAATGAGTAGAACAAACAAAGAGAATTGCTGTTAAATATGGATACAGCTAGGGTCTGAGGTAATCATATTATTCCATCATTGAATTAATACGTTGGCAGATCGAACAGCGTACACCTGCCAAGTACACTTGAGGCTAACGTTAGGCCGTTCAACCCACACAAACGGTTACTTTAACAAAGATGTAAGTAGCTATTCATGTACGATTGCGCACACGTGTTGCCGCATACGTGTTAGTCGATGCGATAGTGTCTGTGTTTGCACACGAATCCAATACATTGGCCACTATGTGTCAGCTTCAGGTTTTCATGTAAATAGAAAATTATTGAATATTATAGTAATGACCTTTTGGAGATACAATTAAAGAATACGCACTCTGACGATAAGCCGGTCAGCATAGAAATAGGTATCGTGTAATTACAAGCAGGGATTTTACAAAGTATTTTAGTTTCGGTCAAAATATGTAAACTGTTAATCAGAGGATAATATACTGATCCCTTCTCGATGATAGAAAGAATCATAGTGATGTAATAAGAAGAAAGATCATGTAATAGAATGAAAGACTGTCGTTTTAGACATAATCGCATGGAACGTGTTGGGCTGTCTTATGTATTTGTCACAGAAAAGAAAGGGAATGTATATCTGAACCCAAATTTGTGTGGGCAAAACTTGAAACAAACGGCTAAGCCAATTGGGCTGTAATTGAAAGGGAATTTCAAGTTCTAAATATAGACGGAACAGCAACATTTACAGATTTTTCGCATTTTCAATTTTTCAACGGGATATATGAAAATAGTCTACAAATTAATGTCAAAAGAGTGTTTTCGAAAATCTGGACGAAACTTTCAACCGATTAACTAGTAAATTAAATTTTGGATGTATACGATACAGAAACATTTGCAAATGTCTAGCACTTTCGGTTTCAAAACTGCACGTGCGCAAATATGTACAAGCACAGTGTCGTATGTACGTGTGCATCTAAAGGCCTGAGTAAAACGTTTAATCATTCTGGTTGAAATTTGCTATAAAAATCATGAACCTCTAAATGGAACAATAACATTTTTAAAATTTGAGTACTTTCAATTTATAAGGTTCACATTAGCGAAGTTAATATTTTATTACATCTTATAAGATGGTTTTGACTTATATGATGGTTCAAGTGTTACGTCCGACGCATCGCAACCCCTTATTGCCCCCAACTCCTTAAGTACCTCTCAGTACCCACATTAGCAAAAGGTCAAGCACCACAACGATTGTAACTGATCCTCGATGAACGTGTGTTACCTATTACAAGTTATAGATTATAATAATTAAGGGAAATCATTAGATTATACACGACATCTCACAGTCTCTCATATTTCCAGAAACCGCAGCTACACTAAGACATTACAGTTGGACAAGCAGAAAAAAAGAAAGATCACGACAAACAAAGAACGAGAATGGAACGGACAGTAATGCTGAACCGAATATCAAGAAATGAGGTGCCTAAAGAGCAGTTTAGTATAGCACCACGAAAACCGCACATGTCAGGACTCCTATCAGATACCTATCCCGTCCCCTTACCAACCTCACCACCAATATCATTCGGTCAATGCACTAACCCAAAGAGGAATCCGTGATCGAAGACGTATCACCAGAAATCTATTGGGCAATCGGGTGCAACAGCCCCGCTTCGTCTTAGGGAGCATTCGTCTAGTGCCAGTGTACACCTTAGGGCTGAACCAAAAATCTCCCTTCAACAAACTCAATCTCACTATCGTCGAGCATCCCTGGGCGCTTTTCTCTCTCTTTCTGTCTCTGCTCATCCACCGGTAAGTAGCTCACACCTTTAAATTTTAACGTGTATCATTTGTAAACCGAACTAAACAAGCTGACGATCACACATACTATTATATATCACAATACATTATTCAATTTCACCTTATTAGTAGATTCATATACTCTCTTTTGCTCCCAACTGTATCGTTTACTTTGTTTTTCAACCCAATTGTTCCATTATACTAAATTAAACCATATGTTCTTTTCATGATATTGAAAACCTAAATCTATTAGATCTTAAATCCAAGTAAATTCTTCATTTATCAGTAATAACCACACCTCATGTAGAAGAACTGAGTCTGTCAATTTAATAGGCATGCTTTAGCACCTTAAAGTGGCAAGAACTCAATACCTTTTACGTGATCTTTGATCACAACAACTATGCTAGCTCCCTGATGCTCCCGTAAACGGTCGCTCACGCATAGGACATAACACCAGCGGTTGTGCTTCATGGCAAACCTTTTTTTACTGATATTTACTGTAAGGGTTATTCCGTAATAAATAGACAACTCAGCTTAAAGAATGTGAACATTTATTAGTATATTTTTAATAAAATGGTCGTGGACGGACGTTCGTCTCCTTCTCCCATTTGGGACTGACTACTTCCCGTTCCTCCCGCTCTACGTAGCTCGGCGCTGCAGTCGTTCCCGCGCACCGAACGTTCCGCACAGTACGGCGCGTATTACAATTTGAAAATCGCCTCACAGTTCGGCCTTTCCTGATCTATTGTCCGGCCTCGGACACAGGTATTAAATCGATGATAACAAAAGTGTTACTTATATACTATATTTTAACTCTAATTCTTATTTCTAAGTAGCAATGATTACTCCGTCTCGCCAGGGTCTGATGTTGGCAGCTTCCCAAGTTCCTTCATAAGGACGTCGCGATGATTGGGAATTCTCTACATCTTTAACTATATACCGGTCGTTCCTGAGGACTTTAGCTATTTCGTAGGGGCCTTTAAATTCGGGAATAAGTTTCTTCGGTGCTCCCGGTGTACTGTCAAAGTTTCTTATACCAACGTAATCACCCTTACTAAGTATTTCAATTGAAATACATGTCATAGCTTTCCATACAAATTGTATTTTTTTCATACAAAAGTTAATATTTTGTTTGCGTTATATTTTTATAATTTCAATTTTATTTTAATTTAAAGTTATTTAATTTTTGTAATAGAACAAAACGTAAATAACTATCTCTTTGTAACAGCTTTCAAGCAGGCAGAAAATTGGGAATTAAAAATGCAATGACCAGTATTCATGTACGAAGATTATAGGAAATTCTATATAAATTGAAACGTCCTTTCCCTTTAACGGAATGGTGGAGCTACCTACACGGACAGAATTTTCTAGTAAAAATTGCCCTTGAAGGTGTGGTAAAAATTATCCACGAACTTACAATTAGTAACACTGAGACGTAATAGTAAGATAGGTAACCTTTATTGCCAGCGTAGCAATTTTTTACTTAAACAGCATAGTAAAAATTATTGAGTGAAATTTACAATGATGTGGTGGTAAAATTGGCTTGCTTCGAAGCATCAATTTCTGTGATTGCTGGAAAAAAATTAAAACTGCACAAATGGTATAAAGCGGACAGGGCAATGCGTAGAGGTTAGTAGGTATGATAGTTTTTCGTAGAGCAGTACTTAAGCCCTGATGACTCGTGCACACCTCTGTAAATCGAAGTTTCCTAAAGATGGCCGAACGTTTACCATTACGGCTAGTTAAAAATGTATACGAATCCACTTGAAAATTTGTGTGGAATCTAGCAATTTCTCTGTTGTTTTGCGGTACGAACATAAATCACTATTCAACCGAGTAAAAATTGCAACTGATTATCTATATTTTAGCGGTGAGTTAGAACTTTTTCCAAATAGGACTGATTATAAATTATAACATTTTTGGCATACTTTCCACATCTCCAATTTTTACCAGCCAGCAGAGTAAAATATATAAGATGAAGTATCTAACTTCTTTTTACGGCTTACGTGAAAAAAACAATTTCCCCGCCAATTTTTCATGCGTGAAATGTCATTACCTGTCACCTGTCATTACCAACTGTATACACGAGGTCATTATCAATATCGTTAGAGAAATCAAATTTCTCTACGAAAAATCAAATTTCTTTACGATAAAAGTCATCGTGACTTCAAAATTGAAGTAATGATTTACTTATCGATGTGAATAAAGGCATATACAACTTTTATGTAACTCATGCATGAAAAACACTACTTTTCGTGCCTCCGAAGTGTGGCGAAAGTGGCGCTTTATAACTATGGATACGATAAAAATGCTGCGCATTCGCAAATCGGCCCAATTTTACATTATCTCACTTGTGCTTTCTTCTCGCACTAGTGCGGTAAAGTAAACTTTGTTCTCGCGCGCTGTCATAAAATGCATTCATTTTGGAAGCCTTCCTTGCTCTCCTAATGGCTGCCTCCTCAAACGAAGAGATGTTCCAGTCACTTTGGCTTCGGCTCGTGCCGTTGTGTTACTAATAAAGCTATCGTCAGCAAAGCTATGAATTTTTTGCCGTCCTTACTTCAATGGACCATATATTGGAGCTAGTCGCTGGCACACCAAGTTTTTTGTAGAGAAACATGTACGTCTATTAAGCATCTACCTAGGAGATTGTAATGTACGGGAAAGGTCTTAAGAAACCTGCGAACAAATCGGCTCCCTTGACCACAACCAAAAGCCTTTATTTCCTCCGATTTATCATTGACGGAGACCGTGTGTGCTTGAGCCTCGAATTCAATGACTGACTCGTTCGCACGCTCTTACATTTGTCGTGCCCTCTCGCCGGGCCGTGCCTCACACATACCAGTACACCACAGGATTTTTGCTTGGCTAATTTATTGGATTTGATTTAATATTTTTGCTTGTTTATTTTTTATGAAATGGCTACACTTTTAATACTTGGCGTAACCGTTTTGTTTTGAAAAAACATTTTTGGTGTTATTGACAGATAATGACAGGTGATAGGTAATGACAATTTCACGCATGAAAATATTGGCGGGGCAATTGTTTTTTTCACATAAGCCGTTACGGTGCACGGAACGGGGCATGCTTGATGTTACTCATCACGTTCCGTGCTCCGTAAAATACGTAATGACCCCAGCAACCGCTTCCGTATAGTTGCTATGTCCGAGAAGTAGCCAAAATCGTAGAGATTTAGTAAACGCTCGGTTTTAAAAACGATTTCCTCCTTTTTAATTGGAGGATCCAATGGAATTTTGCAAATATACAATTGAATACTGCGCCGCTTACGTGTTCCGTGTCCAGTTGCATTGTAGAATAGCCTTAAGACAGAAACCCTTAGTTGCAGGATCCAATGGAATTTTGCAAATATACAATTAAATACCGCGCCGTTTACGTGTTCCGTATCCCGTGTCCCGTTGCATTGTAGAATGGTCTTGAACGCGACTTCAACAATACGCGGCGTCTACGGGGTTTCTAAAATATATTTTGTTGGGCACTTGATTCCACAGGAACCACTTAAAAATATTTGAAATCTCAATGAAAGAGGGCACTGAACGAAAGTTGACAATTAACTTGGCCCATGGAAGGCGATGGCGATCTTTGAACGGTAAGACTACATAAAAAAGAACCATCGATATTCGGATTATCAGTAAAGAATATTTGCTTGGTTCCCTAATTAATGAAAATCGGTGTACACACATGCACATTTAATTTTGCGTACGCAAAAAAGAAACGAAAACACTACAAGCTAGAATAAATTTAAAAAAATATAAATAAACCAAGGCAAAATTAGATTTACAATCACAAATTGTTAACAATACATGTAAGGTACGATCTATCGCGTAGTTTGTACATCCATAAAAACGGTGCAATGAACAAAATACTAGATGTTTTTGGAAATAGTACGATCTATTTAAAAACTAACAAAACGAAACGAATAGAGCAAACTGACCTCACCAATTGGTGAAATCTCGTTCCATAACTAACACTAACGCGGACGAATATGAAAATAGGTGTCTAACGCTCTGACGCCTTAAGACTAATAAAAAATTAAACAAAAAGATTCACGTAATCCCATAACGTATCAGTTCCTTTTAGGCAGTGGATCCTTTCTGCGGTTCAAATCACCATTGGTGACTTACTTTTTGATCGTCGCCAAATGTATCTACTAAAAAAACACTTACGTGTAAAAAACTACGCCAAGTACAGGAGTGCTGTGTATTCCTCTAATAATAAAAAGGAGTGAATCAGTTGCTACTGGCGTGATCGCAACACGTGATTTTCTCATCATGATTGTTACTGGCATCACGTTACGGTTGTGAAATTACCTGATGTTAAGAATTGAGTGATGTAGAGTTGAAATAGAGAATTCTTTTATTTTAGTCAGTTTTTTATCGAGTTGCATCTATTGTATCTACGTCTAGATATTGACGTATACTGAGGAGACTTTTCTATTGGCTCTCATAAAATTGGTCAGAAAAAAGGTCTGTACACTGCAGACTAAAGCATAGTAATTTTTTAATGAGACTATCGATCGAAATTCTTTTTTATTTTTCACATTTTAGGTAAAGTGCCAGAACGGGTTGGTGTTTTGGTGTCAATTACAATACGAAAACTACATTTTATACACAGAAGACACAACAAATTTAATTGTGATCCGTAGCCTCTTTGGAAAGTTAATGTGTTTCGGACAGAACTTACACAGACAGACAGATAGAAATGAGTGAATGTTTTTTTTGGAATCTAGGACCCTCAAAACATATATTCCCATCAAAATCTGGGAGTCGATTTTTTTTTTGATTGCAATACTTTCTTACATACTTTGTATATGATGAGGAAGTAAAAAGTATTGATATCATATTATTGAGGCCAAGTACATAAGTCATTACATATTTGCCTATTAAGTGATCTAGAGGAATACACAGCACTCTTGTACTTGGCGTAGTTTTTTACACGTAAGTGTTTTTTGGGGGATATCATAAGTTTTTGTTGCCCAACGGGACATAGAAGCTCTAAGCACTGGGGCAAGAGTCCCTAACAAGACAAGGGGTATCCAAGCGAGCACTAGTTCGCTACCGCGCCACTAGGTGGCCAAGGCAACTCGCATGAAAAAACGTAGGACCGGGTAAATAATTATTTTGTCGATGTTCCGATTTTTGGCTTCGTCATCGATATACATAATTTTGTATTCTGCATCTTTATCCGAGAGAAAACCATTTATTGTAATTACACTGTGTGTTGAGGACTCTGTGGTTCTAGTTTAATTTCAGTAACTTAGTCCAAGTAGCGTAGCGATTAGCTACCCTGGACAAATTAGCAGAGAGTGATCGCTCTCGCATTATCCGTATCCGGAAGTGTCTGTTGGCTTCCATAGCCTCAAGTCATTCCTCTGACATTTCTAATTACACCTCGATTGTAACAGAACCGAAAGATGATGCCGAATAGAGATTCAAATTATAATAAACGAGGAAAAGTTTACACGATAGAACGTTTTATTATTGCTGTAATACAACTATCCCTTTACCGTTCCGAACCCTGGTTCACTCTAAGAGCTAAGTGGCCAAAATTGTCATTCGAGGGAACTGGTAGTTCACCAGTCTTGACAGTTGAAAATAATATACGTTACAGCACTGGAATTTATATTTTCACATAAAATGTAAATGCATTATGATGTCGCTAATCAAAAAAATATATTGCGTTGTCGGAAATATTTAATGGCATATAAATTTAATTTGTAAGTCCCTTTTTTCAGAAATGCATAAAGATATATATTTAAATTTAAAAAAAATGCAATCTTTAATGCATATAAGCATCGTTAATGGTGTCCAGCTTGTTGAAGCTGTGTGGTAAACATAAGAAAGGAGAGTATGCTGGATTATTTGCGTACCTTAGGCCGTGTGAACAACAGAGAGGATACTATAGTTTGAGTGAAGCGCCAAAGCGTGGCTCCTTGCACACTTTTCTGGACACCCTGGACTTTTACATGCGACACCTAGATACAATAAACTACAGAGCGGAACACCTGGAGACCCTGGACTTCCACGTCCCCCACGTAGATATAGGAAACTACGGAGAGGAACACCTAGAGATGTATCTCTAAAAACTGTCACCTAAAATACGAACTATGGCGTAGCACACACATACGTACACCCACACACACGCGCTCCACATAAAAGCCTTAATAATTCTGTACTACTGTGAAAGCAGCCTTATATTAACTGGAAATTCGGTGTGAACGGTAGCTTCACATATAAAGTGTATTTGATTGTGTTATATATTCGTAAGTTACCAACACCATCCAGAGTACAAATAGGTCAAGAAGGCATAGCAGTCAGTGCCATCTGTCGTGTAAAAACGTAGATGGACGTGCGAAGATGACGACGAAGATGACGATGACGACGACGATGGACCTGAAATAAAATCATCTCGCTGGCCATGTGAATACGTCCTGATCCCGTACATTAATCGTATTGAATTTGGTGGCAATCAATTCAGAACCCTTGATTCCTAAAGTGAATGTATTAATAAATTGTTCTCACATACTGCCGTTCATACGATATTTGAGTTGAAACACAGGTACAAGAGATGCTTCGAGTAAAGAGTCTCGGCGGGCCATGCCTTGTACGGCGGGTTGCCTGTAATTGGCGCGATTTCTTCGGAAAAGTTCAATCAAACGTCCAGGCAAAAGTGACGGGCAATCGGAACGCATCATCCCTTATCGATTAAAGAAGTACTTTTCCTTAGCTAATGATATGCGATTTATATCGTGGATCGGTATTTACGTGGCCGATTTTCAGAAACTGTGAATTTTATCATCGAAATTTTTGAAATTAAGAAAATGGTTTTTTAAATAATGTAATCTACTGGAGAATAGGGTTGCACTGGTACGACACTTATTTCAATTCGGTTTTTCCTCATTAACATTCTTTTTTAACTTTTACGACGATTGCAAATGCATATTTAGGATCCTAGGAGATCAATAATTACTAAAGAGTTATTATCAAGTTTTTTTTCTCATGTAGCAGATGGTAAAATGAACAAAGTTCAAAAAACACTTTTTTTACATAATACATATAATTGTGTCTGATCTAGCAAGTAAATCATAAACAAAAAGGGTTCCTCGGGTCGCTGATTAGAAATCTGAACTCAAAATTCAAAAATTTAAACTAGCGGACCATTACGGTGAACCAAAATGCAACAAATTGCCTTCATTCAAGGTCAAGTTAGATAATCGGAGATTTCTTTGGTTGCTGATGATCAATCTGCTATCGAAATTCAGAAAAAATCAAGATGGCGGATTCAATATGACAAACCTAAATTCAAAAAGTAGTTTTAATTTGTACTGAGTGTCCGTGAGTACCAAGTTTCATCTACGTGAAGTTGTTTTCTGTACGTTGTCGACCATATTGGATTCGCCGTGTTGATTTCCTGATTTTTCAGTTCAGATTTGTAACCAGCGACCCAAAAAACATCCGAACATCGAATTTCATTTAATCAAGCTATTTCTTGCATTTCAGTCCGCTATTTTGATTTTATGGATTTTGACCACGGATTCGTAATTAGTGACCGCAAAAATTACCGGGTATCAAATTTCAAATAAATCGCTCGTGAGGAAAAATGCAGTCTTCAAAGGGTTAATGGCATTTCCACAAATCATATAGGTACTAGAATTTATTCAGTAGATCATTTTTTCGCAATATCATTAGATTAGAAATAATGGGGCATTGAGTTATTTTTGATCCCACGGTACTGAATATCTGTCGGATCTTGAAGAAAGTAATAATAATTTTATAACTTCCGTGAGGTGAGGAGGATTAACAATAAGACAGTTATTTTATGCATAATTAATATATGTATTACCAACTGAAAATTTATTTTTTACGAAACAAGAAAATTTGTTTTGATAACATTTTCAAACATTATTTGTATAATTTAACAAGTTTATCATTATCTAGATGATTATTACTCTTATTTATAAGAGAAAATTATTTATATAAGAATTACTTTTAGAATTGCGGCGTAATGACTTTTGTTTGTGAAAATGCCATTAAGGAGGCTTCTGCAGGTCATGCTAAGTATTGGACTTTTTATTATTACCTCATAATTACTTTGCCTGGAAAAATACAAATTTAAATTGTAAGACGATTCATCAGGGTTTAATCTACCATTCTCAATACCTTTTTATTCGCAATCTTCTGTTTTATTGTTTACAATATATAGAAATAACTATTGCTACCCGCATCTATTATAAGGAACCATGCTAAAAAAGGCAGTTTTAAATTCGAATTCGTCTTCTTTACACTGTGAAATTCATGTTAATTTTTCAAGCTTTTCGAGAATATCTTGATTTTTAATGTATATATATTAATTTTATGTAAAAATCGGCTAAATCGAGATTCAGAGATGCTGCCTTAAAAAATTTGCAGAAAAATTAAATTTCAACAAGTTTAGACGACAAAAATCATCTATATCCCACATGAAGCAATACGTGCTAAATTTTGAAACGAGGATAATTTTTATGGATCGTGAATCGCTGGCAAGATCAACTCGCCCCATTGCAATCATAAATACAGAGAGCCCGCCCGCATATGGTTCACGGACACCCCTGGATTACCGGTGACGCTAATGTGATGGATCTGCTGCAAGTGTAGTCATGCTTCGTCGTTGCTGCCTTCTTTTTTGTATCGTGACTCAATCGTGACTGCATGGTAGCCGTGTTCAAAAGTGTGAGCTGTGTGAAACCTGACATCAAGTCCTCGTTACGCTCGCAGTTGTGGGCCGAAGAGGCCCACAACTCCTTTGCTCCTCTTAATGGCTGGTTCGTCTCTATCGAAAACTAGGTAAACGAGTAAATACATATGGTTCGGCAAATAAATTAAAAAATCTGCAAAGAAGACATTAATTTTAAATTTTTAAAATTTTTAAACTAAAACTTTTTCAAAATTATGGTTTTTGAACTAGGTGGATTCTGCCTGGACGTAATTTTCTTTCCGCCCCCCTCGCGTGTAACACCGTTTCTCCTGAAAACTCTGAGGAGTGAAATCGATCACGTCACAACATATAGATAAAGAAGTAGCGTTGCTTCTGTATTTTATCCAGCGGAATCGAATTGCAACTGTAATACAAGTTTCGTGAAGGCAATCAGCCTCAATATTTCTTCTGTATCAAGAAGCTGCCATAACTTAGAATAATTTATGGCGCTTGTCAGTCAGAATACGACACACGTCTAGTAATAGAGCGATTCAATCCTGACGACTTTTACTCACAGCTGCGGCCCTGGGATATGAGTATAAAAGGATAGGAAGATACGAGATAGCGTTGAGGATTTCTCATAGTGTAGGCAGGTTGCCCTATATATGCTAATGGATTATTGTCATGGAGTTTTCAATTTATAAAGAAATAAAGCCATTTATTTTACGGCATTGAGATAAGGAATCTTTCGTTATATAGGGTCTAATCCGACAATAAAAATGGAACAGACGTATGGGCCGTATATCTTCGAAGGTTCAGACTAAAGTCCTTCAAGTGAAACTGGATACTAGACTATTTCCCGTTAACAATCGTGAACAATATGAGATAATATGCGATGCGACGCGTTTAAAAGAAAACAATTGCAAATGGAGTCTTTCGAGCATTAAAATAAAGGAATTCTGCTTCTTTATTTAATGAACTGAGAATAACGTTAATGGAATCCTTATTAACAGTTTGAATCATAATTCTCAAAATTATGCTTATTGTTATATGAAGAATTCATTATTCAATTAAGGTTATTAAAGTTTGCCGAAGTTTAGTATTATGAAACTTTCGGTACGGACACGCCAAGTAATACTCGATAAGTAATTACTCGACATTAATAAGCACTGTGATAAACTGTTATCGTATCCACTGTATACCGAGATGTATATAACTTCGTTCAACGAATATATTTTTTACGAACATATAGTATAATAAATAGGTTTTTATAAACTTATTACTATGTCATACTAGTTTTTCATGTTTCAAGCACTTCGAACCTGTTATCGATGCTTTCTTTAAATCACAAACATTATGATGAGCTGATAAATTCATTGTAGGATTTATTCATTATTGCAATTTTGTGTTGCTTTGTTGTAAAGTAAATATCCAAGTTTCTACTCACCCGTGGTGCTACAGATATGTGCTAAATGTACGTCCTTGAAAAGTTATCAAATACAGAGCTTAAACTCTTTATCGGGTGTCCCGTTATTGGTAACTCTCGAATCTCATACCTGAAATCAAAATTAATAACAAATTCCGTTAGGTATTTTCGAAGTAGATGGAAGCAAGGAATTTTATTCTGGCCATGTCACTATTTACAACGCTTACAACATATCTATTATCAGAATGGTAGAATCAAATACAAAGCATTTCAGATAAGATGTTGTAATACGGACTAACCTTGTAAGCCTTGACCTGTGAGACGAGAATCCACACAACTTCCCGTTCGGCAACCCAGGCGCTAATCGTATTCGAAGATTGTTGGGCATTAGGTTAGGTTCTTCGCGAATCTTTACGGCAAGAACCAAATGAATCACACAAAGACGTTCAATGAAATATTTAACTAATTGGCAAGAACTTCATTGGCAACTTCTCATTTTATTTGTATTTTGTTTCAATAAATTTATAATTTGTATTAAAAAAAGCATGTATGTATATTGCCATAAAATGCAAAATACAGTTAACATAGCACTTTCGTTCCAGAATATTTTTTCTTCGAAATCATAAATTCTATTGTTATGGTTTTAACAGTTTTACAAATTATTTGGCAAACAAAATAGAATGTAATACGAAAACGTCTTAGAGATTTCTATGAAATATGATTGTATCTGCGATGGACCATTAATAATTTTTACTCAAAATGATGGCAGTCCCATAATCTATTTGGAATTATATATACCTTTGTTTATTATACATCTAGCATTGAACATGTATCCCATCTATCCCAAGCAGTTTGGGGTCACTCGAAATTGAAAGAGTGTCGGTAAAAAATGCAATAGTTTAAAGCATCTACATTTGACGGATGGATCAGATTACACATTAATATGTATTTTAACGAATATACTATGTACGCCTTATAACGCAATAAATTTAACACAACTTTTTATATTATTCCACTGTCGTGATTCAATTATATCATATTTCTTCTCCCTCTCTAACGTCGCGCATGTATCTGGTCAACAATGCAGGGTGTCGAATTAGTACTACAAGATATTACATTACACTCGTTCCATGCATTTAATGCCTAAAGTCACGAGCGACTGTCATTTGTCAACGCCATATTGAAGTACCTGATCGATCGCCTTTACTATTGTTATGACCTACCAAACAATCAGTGTCTACCGCCTCAAAAATAGAACAGGAGAAGAAAGAAACAGCTGTGGAATAGATTAGATGTTAAAACAGTGATTTCATCCCAGCTGGTCATAGCTGGTCCGGTAGAGCGCGGGAAACACTGCACTTTCACCTGTTTTTCATGACACTTCTTTTTTTTTTGTAAATGTTATAACTTTTGAACAAATTATTTTTACTATTGGACTACATTTTAATCTGTTTATTCATAGTTTGCCGTCTTGATTTCACTGTAATTGAATTGAAAAATACGCATTTATTCAAAAGTTATAGAGCAATGAAAGCACTGGTCTGGCAGACCATGTGTGACGACCTAAACGAAAAAAAAAAGAAAAACAGGAATGACGAGCTAGAATTCAGAAGATCGCTACTGTTTGTTTTAATGCTGCGCGAACGAGTTCTCAGCAATGCAGTGCATTATCAATGGGTACAATTACATCAGCTACGTGATACAATGCCGTCATATACGCCAACCTGCGGAACTGTTCATTGTTCGACAGTGACTCGGTTTCTCAGGCACCGAAACCTTAATCGATTATTTTTGATAATATTTATAGAGTCAACGAGAGCTGCAAATATTGATACGTTAGACATTTAGACTCAACTTACATTTTTTTAAATTGCAAATGCGACTTCCATGATAATGTCGATAGAAAACCAATTAACTAATACATACATTACTTTGCCTGCACTTTATTGTAGTGTGCACGAAATTTTTTGCTGGCAAAAATCTAAATGAATTACTAAGAAAATGTAAGGCGTAGACAGGATATTTGTGGACGTTCATTACTTCCGGTTTCAAATAAGCACATATTTGTCCGGATATTTATTTATGTATAAGGAATTAATCTGCTGCTTTTCATTGCTTTTCAATTTTTTAAATAATTTTTAACGAACAATCCATTTTATAACAGAACGTGGCTACTCGGACTGCGACGAAACAGCGATAATTTTTCGAGATAAAACCAGCGATAATTTATTCCGGTCGAAATTACACTAAGTGCACTTAGGTAAGTCTGGTTCAAATTGGTTGAAGTTGCTCAAATGAATAATGCACAGTCAGGGACACTTATTTGTTTATCGCCGAATTAATGTTTTAATGCCAATTTACTTGAATTACAACCTTGAAAGGACAAAAGACTCCACTTCCTTACTTGTTCTTTCCACAGACGTGTTGTTTATTCTATCATATCCTTTTATGCATGCTATATTATCAGCACTCCGTAATCACATATCAAATAAATGCAGGGCGTGTATGTGTGCGTTCAAAAATGAGTTCCAGATTTTGTTAAAAAATTGTTTATATCAAAAAAGAAAAGTGAAAGTTCTAGAGAGCATTTATGCAAAGTGCACCTTACGGAAATCCGGCGTATTCAGTATACTGAAAATCATGTTGTGCGCGACAGGTAATGAATGTTTGCACGTATATCGCGACAGTATTATGTCATCCGATGAGTTATGCTAAGAGGATTTCGTATGGCGTGCACGCACGGACTTGAATTGCAACCAGTTAACATTCTTGTTCGCACGATGTTTCCTGCTGTTTAATCAGCCATCGCATGGATAAAACTTTCGGCTTTTATTTTTATCTCTCTTTGTTTTAACAACTTCTTCTTATTCGTGTTCAAAATAAAATTTCATCTTTCCGCATCCTTAATAAATTCTCGTTCAAAGTATGTCCTGAAAATATGAACAGTTAAAATGTAATTATCCATCGTAACAGGTAAGTATCTTTTATTTATATTGAAATACTCTTAGCTTTCGGCGTATATGTTTATTCATGCGTGCATAATAATCATTAAAGAATGGATGGGTGCATTCCTTTTGGAAGAATATTTTTTCTACGTGATTCCGATAATTTTCTTCTTACTTTTAAGTGTAAGGCAGTTTATGGAAGTCGCTTTTACTCTTGATACAACACTATGATAATATATTGCGAGAAAAGTTTTTAAGGTATTTTCATTTCGACAGCCTTCCAAAATTTATAACTTCAATCTGCATCTGATTTTCGCCAGCTTTGGTATTTACTGAATAGTTTCTAGAACAATGAGTACATGTAAAGTTTAGATGCTAAAATTCCAAAAAGACGGTTGAAAATTAATACGAAATATCAAGTTCCGGATGTAGATGGCCAGCACTTCTAATTCAAATAGAGCACATGCACAAATTCAGAATATTCTGCATTTTACTTGTATGTGCACACGTGTACTCATCTAGACCAATTTTTAGATGAATCATTGACTTAATCAAGTTGAAATTTTCAAAGAAAATCAAATTACAGTCATAGGTAATATCTAATGTATTAATATTTGCAAATATCTACCACTTACTGTATCAGTAAGATGTTTGAAAGAAATCCAAATAATTGAATGAAACATCTTTCGCTTCATAAAGAAGTAACGTATTTAAAGCTGACGTTCAAATTTTCGATTTATCGCCGTTAAGACGTTAATTTTCATGGTTGGCTATTCGGACACATCAACCGTAAGCTTGTACCGATATCGAACCACGTGTCCGGGCGTTAGTACGCACATGCATTGCGGTGCAGATCCAGTTACCGGACGGAGCAGACATCGACCATAACCTCTACAAGAGCCGAATAAGATGGACCAACTGAAACGTTCGGCAACATGTAATTGCTATTTACATTCGACTAGAGCAATTATTCAGCAAGTAAGTCATTGCACCATTTATTTTATATATTTAACATCAATAAACGATAGTTCGTAATACAATAACTATACATATAATCTATGTGTGCTATTAGTAATTTGCATTTAAATCTTAACATCATACATAACAATCCCTTAGAAGCGGAAATTCTGAATAAATACATATATTGACGATTTTACGTTGAACTTTCGAGTTGTAGATAAAAAATAATTATATATTTTGTATGTACTGTGACGTTAATTTTTAACGCCACAAAAGTCTCGATGTGGTACTCGCGTGCTCTTGATCACGGGACGCAGTACCGTCCCTCGGGAGAGATAATATCCGACTGTACCGGCCAAGAACTCCAGGGTCCCGATTAATAAATATAATGAGATTAGACTAATGGTTTTTTGTATACAATAACTTTCATGCGATACGTTGAGCCAACTTAACACCGAGGAAGCAACCAGCAGAGAGAAGTAATCCTCTCTAGTATCGTCGGAGGAAAGCAGCCGAAGGTTACGCCAGGGAGCGTGGAAGAACGCCAACGCCAGCAGGCGCCTCCACCCCGTCACGCCCGGTCCCGAATAAAGTAGGGAGCCGAGGTACAGAGAACATCGCCATGGACTACATCACGTCTCGTCAGAACCATACTCCGCCTACCATTCGTTCGTCTGTCTAGCTCGCGCGTTGCGTGCATCGTGCAGAACGTATCGTGAATTCACGGCCGCGGATAGCGGAAATCCACGTTTCTTTTCGAACGACGAATTGTATCGCGAGAGCACATCGTTGCCTCGAGACCTGTAGGTCACGGGATTAGAGTGTATCGTAGGCCGAATTATTTCTCTTTGTTTCACGTGTCTCGCAAGGACCTTTTAGCTATCGTGTAAACTTGTTCTTATCGTATTTTGTTCGCGTGTCCCGTATGGGACCTCGTCTCGCGCGGTATTGTGTTACCGATTATTTATATTCGCCATAGGTTATTTGATTTGTTAATTGTTACTTTGATAAGTCCTAGTAAAAGGGCCCCCTTGTTATTTGTTACTGAATATCTTGCGGTTTCTCAACCTTCTTTCTTTACCACCTGTGCGTTCCCCGCCCCTCTACCATACCTTTCCGTTTCTTTCCTACTAGCCAGAGTCCTCTTAATTTTCTCGGGAGTTTCGCGTGATACGTGACGCAACGCTGCGTCTGGCGCCCATTTGGCTTTTCATATTGTACCGATTTTCTCCTTGCGTTTTCCCCGGGAAAACTTTAGAGTCCCGTCCCTCGCATTTGTGGTGCGATCGGATCGTCTTGCTACGAGGCGGTTTGAGCAAGAAATTCACGTCACAGTACATACATTATTTGGTAAAATTTACTCAAATCTTTGATAGGTTCAAAACTGAAAAAGATTCATATTCATGCGTCAAGCCTGTGTCGAGTAGCCAGTAATTATGATTTTTTAGATGTCCTATCGTTTACTACATATACTTTTCGAAGATAGAGTTTTCAAGCATTATGTAAAGATCCTATTCATACATTATTACTAATATATTTTATAATTGTAGAAATCAACATCATGCAGAATAAATAGACGTATCAAGACACTCGGTCGAGTCTCGCGCCAAGTGCAGGCAACCCGTCGTACGGGGCACGGCCCGCCGAGACTCTTTACTCCAAGCATCTCTTGTACCTGTGTTTAAACTCAAATATCTTATGACCGGCTGTATGTGAGCAAAATTTCTTGATACATTCATTCTAGGAATCAAGGGTTTTGAATTGATTGCCACCAAATTCAATACGATTAGTGTACAGGATCAGGACGTATTCACATGGCGAGCGAGATGATTTTATTTCAGGTCCGTCGTCGTCGTCGTCTTTGCACGTCCATCGCATTTTTTACACGACAGATGGCGCTGACTGCTGTGCCTTCTTTACCTATTTGTACTCCGTATGGTGTTAGTAATTTACGAACACACAACACAATCAAATACACTTTATACGTAAAGCTACCGTTCATACCGAATATCCAGTTAGTATAAGGGTGCTTTCACAACAGTATAGAATTATTCAGTTTTTAATAGTATTCATGTGGAGCGCGCGTATATGGGTGTATGTATATGTGTGTTTCGGTATAGTTCCTCGTATTTCAGGTGACAGTTTGTCCAGGTGTTCCGCTCCGTAGTTTTCTGTATCTAGATGGCGGACGTGGAAGTCCAGGGTGTCCAGATATTTTGCTCCGTAGTTTCTTCTATCTAGGTACTGGATGTGGAAGTCCAGGGTGTCCAGGTATTCCGCTCCGTAGTTTCCTGTGTCCAGGTGTTGGATGTGGAAGTCCAGGGTGTCCAGGTATTCCGCTCCGTAGTTTCCTGTGTCCAGGTGTTGGATGTGGAAGTCCAGGGTGTCCAGGTATTCCGCTCCGTAGTTTCCTGTGTCCAGGTGTTGGATGTGGAAGTCCAGGGTGTCCAGGTATTCCGCTCCGTAGTTTCCTGTGTCCAGGTGTTGGATGTGGAAGTCCAGGGTGTCCAGGTATTCCGCTCCGTAGTTTCCTGTGTCCAGGTGTTGGATGTGGAAGTCCAGGGTGTCCAGGTATTCCGCTCCGTAGTTTCCTGTGTCCAGGTGTTGGATGTGGAAGTCCAGGGTGTCCAGGTATTCCGCTCCGTAGTTTCCTGTGTCCAGGTGTTGGATGTGGAAGTCCAGGGTGTCCAGGTATTCCGCTCCGTAGTTTCCTGTGTCCAGGTGTTGGATGTGGAAGTCCAGGGTGTCCAGGTATTCCGCTCCGTAGTTTCCTGTGTCCAGGTGTTGGATGTGGAAGTCCAGGGTGTCCAGGTATTCCGCTCCGTAGTTTCCTGTGTCCAGGTGTTGGATGTGGAAGTCCAGGGTGTCCAGGTATTCCGCTCCGTAGTTTCCTGTGTCCAGGTGTTGGATGTGGAAGTCCAGGGTGTCCAGGTATTTCGCTTCGTAGTTTCTTGTATCTAGGTGTCGGACGTAGAAGTCCAGAAAAGTGTGCAACAAGCTTTGGCGCTTCGCTCAAACTAAAGTATCCTCTCTGATGTTCGCACGGCCTGAGGTACGTAAATAATCCAACACACTCTCCTCTCTTATGTTTACCAAACGGCTTCAACAAGCTGGACACCATTAACGACGCTTATATGCACTGAAGATTACATTTTCTTTAAAAATTTGTATATATCTTTATGCATTTTTAAAAAAAAGGGACTTACAAATTATATTTATATGCCATTAAACATTTTCAACGACGCAATATATTTTTCTGATTAGCGATATCATAATGCATTTACATTTTAGGTCTGTCACAATATAGATTTCAGTGCTTAAAGATGTCCCGTTGAGCAACAAAAACTTGTGATATCCCCCAAAAAAACACTTACGTGTAAAAAACTGCGTCAAGTATAGGAGTGTTGTGTATTCCTCTAATAAAAAGTATCGATATCAGATTATTGAGGCCAAGTACATAAGTCACTACATGTTTGCCTATTATATGATCTAGCACTGGCCCATCATTTTAATTGTATTTTTAATATTTCTTATAACGTTTTCACTACTCTTTTACATTACTACTGCTTCCCGTTGTTGATTACGATTTAATGGTCATTTAATAATTAATAAAACTTTAGGTGATTCCTTATCGAGTACTACTTGGCGGGTTCGTGCATTTCTTGACATAAATTCGCGTTCATTATGCCAGTCATCAAACTCAAAACCAATGTCTGTAAAAGAGTAGTGAAAACGTTATAAGAAATTTTGAAAATACAATTAAAATGATGGGTCAGTGCTAGATCATATAATCGGCAAACATGTAGTTGACTTATGTACTTGGTCTCCATAATCTGATATCAATACTTTTTATTAGAGGAATACGCAGCACTCCTGTACTTGGCGAAGTTTTTTACACGTAAGTGTTTTTCGGGGGTACAAAATCGTCTGTGAAAACAGCTCTCAACGCAGTATAAATGGCCACAACACTGAAGTTTATGTTTTATATTTCATATTTCTAGTATATACATATATTTACGATATTACATATGTTTATGTGATGTATAGTATTTTAAAAGTAAAAACTGTAATAAATAATACAATTAACTAAGTCAATTCAATTTGTACCCGTGACTGGCTGTTATTAAGGACATGCGAAGGTCGTGCATTAGGAAATAACCAAAAATCGATTGCCTCGTATTGGTACATATCCTTTCCTCGTTAATTTCAAAAGTTACAAATAAAATACTACTCATGAAACTAATTAATGGATGGTTTTCAGATACTAGAGAGTCTAAGCTTTCAATTGGTTATAGTCATTCATAAAAAAAGTTTGACTTTAGATCAAAAAAATAATTTTGAATTTGCTTGTAGTCCAAGATAGCCGGCCATTAGGACGTTGACCTTGAATTCAAAAATTTGTCAAGCACAGCATCATGTGCAAATATTTATTTTTGCTAATGTGAATGCATAATACAATATTTATATTAAATGTTTTTCTAATAGAAGTAAAAGTTCTTTTTTAATTTTTTGTTTTACATATATCGCTTTTCCATACTTTTCTCTTTACTGTCTTCTCATCCTTTTTTCTTTTTTTTATTTCTGCACAGATAATTTTATTTGAAATATAACATGCTGTAGTGCCCCATTAATAAAGATTATATTAAAATGGTAAGAAAGCTGTTTTTTACATTAAAAGGACTTGTATTTCTTTCATGAAAATTCGTATTGAGGAAGTATCTGGTAGAAGGCAGGCGGTAGTAGATATTAGTATGCGGAGCGTGGTGGATCGATAGAAGTTTATTGCATTTGAACGATATAACACGACAACATGGCGTAATGAATTTCAACTACGGAGGTCAATGAAATTTCCGGGAGACCTGAGTTTCTATAAAACATGGAAATCTCTGTTACTCTCAAAAATTGAATTTTCAATAACTAACTTATATAGCAGTCCTGTAGTTCATTTAATTATATGATAGAGCCACAGATGCTTGTATCTAATATTTATTGATGTAAATAATGTACTGTTTTGCATTTTATACAAGCTCTGTTCATGCATTAAATACCCCCACGAAAACACTTTCATGTAAAACCTTGCCATGTACATTATTGCTGCGAATTCCACATTTTAAAAAGAAATACCTATATTTAAGTCATGCATTGGTTTTTTACAAACAAAAATATTGAAATCATATTATATCTATTTATGTCAAGTCCTTTTGGAGCTTCTGTGGCTGCGCCATTTTAACATTAGGACGTTTATTAGGTCGTACTTCAGGGAAAATGATATGTCACAAAAATGCGTAATCCTTGAAATTCTAATATTGCTAACGGATGATTCTGTGAAAGTGCATAACTCATAAATTCTGATATTGTTAGTGCGCCATTTCTCTGACAGTAGTGGGGATAAATGACACAAAATTTGACAATTTCTAGAACTCCTATGTTTCGCAAATTTCCTATATCTCGATTTGAAACGTTGTATCCTACATCCTAATGTTCTCAATTGGTTGCGCAAAGTACGAGATCTGTGGATTTCTCTTTTTTCAAGGCTGTGAAGTTGATGATACGAATGAAATTACGAACTTACAAATTTGTTCGTTAATATAGTGCAATGCAAAGTTGTCAGTGATAGCAGTATTAATCTATTGGAAAATCTCGGAAACAGAAAGTGACACAATAAGCATTTCTTACACCAATTTACCGTGAATATTAATTTCAATTAAGCATCATTAATCAATTAATAATAACAAATAAGTTACTTAATTAATTAATTATTTATACTATAAGTATTATTTATTGCTCACTTATTACTTTAATCTGTATGCCAGACCAATATGCCTTGATTAAATGATTGGATGACGAGGAGGGTGAAAATAAGTATACAGGTGGAATTCTTATTGACTGGGTCAGAAATTTTGATTTAAAAAAATATGAAAACAAACAGCTTAACCTGGACATTGAATATGTTATAGAGTGGCGAGATCAAAAGAAGAAGTCAAGGGAGGATAGAGGCTCTATGATAGGTTAATTATGGGCGTCTCAAGTGAGATGAAAAAATTAAGTATTCTAATTTGTATCGATTATAAGTTTTATTTTGCATCAATAGCTTCAAGTATATATAATGTAAATCAACGTCACGTGAGTCATATGGATCACAATTGTCAAGGGAGTCATCCAAAAGAAAGGTAAGACGCCGAAAAGGCGCTGACTCCAATACAGCAAGGATTGGAGCTTAGTCTAGAGGTGGAGTTCTTCATAAAAAAGGATTCAATTGCAGTGTCTTAAAAATCTTTGGAGATTAGCTAAACGAATATGCAATACAAAATCGGGATTCCTATTGATGAATTTTAAGTTGACTTTAACGCAGAATTTCAACGTGATTCCAAGGTCAAATAACCTCCACCAGATAATACTTTTTTTAAACCTCAAAACATTTATTATAGGCATTTTTTTCTAAAACGCATATTTTCAGAGATATCCGACCGTTTCGGAACTTATGGTACGCTCTTTATATAATTCTTGTATTGCGGAGAAAAATCCTACTGCGAAAGGTGAAGCTGAAAGGGATTAAAGCAAAATCGTCCCATACTTCGAGATAGAAGAAAATACATTTCTTAACACATAAACACATATTTCAATATAAATGAATACACTTTAGAAACACCTCCACCAAATAGAACGTAGCCCATTCACATACTTAATTCTGAGCCGAGGGTGACTTTAGATTCCAAGTTTCAGGAATGGTTCGTCTTCTTTTTTTCTATACTTTTTGTTCGGAAAGAACTAGCGAGCAGTATAATAAACTAAAACATGAGCGAACAATTTTCTATGAAAAATCTTTGAAAGGCTTACACGTCACAGTGTTTCAAAATTATTGTGTTGCATTTTCGCTCGTCGAACGAGATTTAAGGAACTATGGAGAGAAATAGTGAGACACCCTGGAACTCCAATTCCGTTATATAAAACATGGGAAACTACACACGCGCTGCACACGAATCGCCGGTTCTGTTTTTCCTGAAGATTAAAGGCTTAACGTTGTATGGTAGAATTATGTTAGAAAGTTGACTCTACATTTAAAAATGTCTAATCGAAATAGCTCAATCAGCTGCGTCTCTTGGCTCAACCCAAAAGTTGTTTACCATCTAGTTTAAGAGATATTAATTATTAAAGTTGGGCGAAATTAAGGTGCTGGAGAAAAAATGGTTGTATTTAGTTAGATGTCCTTAATTTTTGCAAAAGTTAGCAAGCTAACCTTTGCATTAGAATATATTTCCAGGTAGCTTAGCCGAGGTGTTTTTTGTAAGAAAAATGAATATCATTTACCGTATACTTATTAAGAAATTACTGTTGAACGAAAAGCATGCGGTGGTTGTCTCTCTCTTCCGCGTGCTCTTTTCCCCACCCGTAAATGCCAGAGAAAAAAATGACAGTGCAGATTTGGGCCTTTAGTAAGCACTATGATTTATTTATCGGAATAATTATTATTTGCTAATATTAAATTCACATTTTTAATATATTTTTCTATTTGTTTTATGAAATTTAACAAATTATATTTAACTATTGATTTGACTTCAGCCAAATTCTACCATACTCCTTTAATTAATAATTTTAGACTGTTGTGAAGGCAAATTTATATTATTTGAAAATTCGGCGTGAATAATAACTTGACGGACAAAATATGTTTGTTTGTACTGTGCATCTGTGAATTTTCAGCACCATCCGTTGTCTGATAAGGTAAAAAAAGGAAAACAGCCAGCGCCATTCGTCGTGTAAAAAAGTAACTAGACGTGCGAAGACGACTATGACGACGACGGACCTGAAATCAAATAATCCCGCTCGTCCTCTTCATACGTGATCTCACACACCAATCTCTCTAACTTTGGTGACAATCGATTCAGAACTTTCGATTCCCATAATGAATTTATCAATTACTTTTTCTCATATATACCAGTTCATAAACTATTTGATTCCAAACCTACGAACAAGAGTTGGCTTGGGTAAAGAGTCTCGACAGGCCGTGTTATGTATAACCATTTGTGTGCAGTTGGCGTGAGATTCGACCGAGTCTTTTGATAACTTTCTGCTCAATACAATGAAACTTTATACAGGGTGTTCGTTATGAAACGCACTGTAGTAACATCGTTGCATTCCTTGTCAAATTCTAATGAATACTTTTATTTTCATGTTTTATTTCATATATCAAAATTTCGAGATAATCAAGGTTGAAGTTGCAGTAATGCGACCAATCAGAGCGCGTTTAAACGGAGCGTAGATGACGTCGCGAGTCAGCCCGCAAGACCTGCTTACACTAGGCCAATAACACTAAGAGTATCGTCGTAGTGTCCCTGTTTATCTGCATGTAATTGAGTGAGATACAATCGCTCGCTGTAACGTCAGTGAATTTCAGAAGGTACCCTTTATTCCTTATAATGTCTATTCCTTTAATGTCACAAGATAGTTGTAGCAACGTATTACGTTTTGAGTGCTCCTGAAAAGGACCGACTTTGATCTACGCATGACCGAGCTTGGATCTGGATATGCTAATCTGCAACAATTACATACATTTTCTATGATAATGATTATTCTGAAACAGTAAATATTGTAGAGTACATAACATTTTTATCAGGATGTCGCCGATTAGGGTACCTAATTGCATATTCTTGCGCTGTTTGTGTAACACCCAATACATGTCGCAATATTCTCTCACAGAATAATCACTCGTAATGCGATCTTGTAGTCGAAACAACATAAATCGAACTAACTGTCTCCGCAATATGAAGCGAAATAGATTGTAATTTGTAAACAGTAATAAGTGTACTGCAGTTGAATGACTTGTTTACAAATTACAACTTATTTCACTTCACATTG
>NW_014333027.1:3878599-3890658 GCF_000341935.2 Cephus cinctus
GCAAGAATATGCAATTAGATACCCTAATCGGCGACATCCTGATAAGAATGTTATGTACTCTACAATATTTACTGTTTCAGAATAATCATTATCATAGAAAATGTATGTAATTGTTGCAGATTAGCATGTCCAGATCCAAGCTCGGTCATGCGTAGATCAAAGTCGGTCATTTTCAGGACCACTCAAAACGTAATACATTGCTACAACTATCTTGTGACATTAAAGGAATAGACATTATAAGGAATAAAGGGTACCTTCTGAAATTCACTGACGTTACAGCGAGCGATTGTATCTCACTCAATTACATGCAGATAAACAGGGACACTACGACGATACTCTTAGTGTTATTGGCCTAGTGTAAGCAGGTCTTGCGGGCTGACTCGCGACGTCATCTACGCTCCGTTTAAACGCGCTCTGATTGGTCGCATTACTGCAACTTCAACCTTGATTATCTCGAAATTTTGATATATGAAATAAAAAATGAAAATATAAATATTCATTAGAATTTGTCAAGGAATGCAACGATGTTACAACAGTGCGTTTCAGAACGAACACCCTGTATATAAGAATAAATTAAAAAGATAAACAAAAACCAGATTGCATGATGATGACAGGCTGTGAAATGTGAAGAGCCGAGTGTATTTTTGTAGTGTCGATTTAGAATGCTTCAAGTCTCAAGAGTGCATGTGATAAAGAATAATATAGAAATTATGTATAACATATATTTTCAAATAGTCAGGAAAGATTTCTGTTTTGTTTTCGTTCTTACAGGGTTTTGATCCATTTGATATGAGAATCTTAATTATTAGCCATCAAGATAATATTCCATTTCGAGTTTTGTAACATTTATTGTATGCATTTTTCAAACACATATTAGTACTTTGCGATACAAGTGCGAGAAAGCGAACTTTATAGGCAGGCGGTGAAGTTGGTCGCACGAGCCGCACACGAGTAACACAACGGCAAGAGCCGAAGGCGAGTGCTGTTTGTTTTACGAGTGTGGCGAGTGTGACAAACTTCACGAAATGTGTATAATGTTCGCTTTATGTAACTCATGCATAAAAAACACTACTTTTCGTGCCTCCGAAGTGTGGCGAAAGTGGCGCTTTATATCTACGGATACGATAAAAATGCTGCGCATGCGCAAATCGGCCCAATTTTACATTATCGCACTAGTGCTTTCTTCTCGCACTAGTGCGATAAAGTAAACTTTGTTCTCGCGCGCTGTCATGAAATGCATTCACTTTGGAAGCCTTTCTTGCTCTTTTTATGACTGCCTCCTCCAACGAAGAGATGTTCCAGTCACTTTGGAGGCACAAAAAGTAGCGTTTTTCATGCATTCGTTACAGAAAGCAAACATTATACGCATTTCGTGAAGTTTGTCACACTCGCCGCACTCGTAAAACAAACACGTTGTGTTACTTGTGTGTGGCTGTGCGACCAACTTCACCGCCTGCCTATAAACTTCGCTTTCTCGCACTTGTATCGCAAATTATTATTATAAATACTTTTAAGTAGATCAGATTTCGTACAAATAAATTCATTATAAAAATTTCAGAAAATGATACTGCACCTAAATTATGAATAATTTAATCTCTTTAACATTTTTTATAACATTCTTTGAATAATGCATACATACCTACCATCTATGTATAGACAAAACTTGCATGTTGGAATGGACTTCCTTTTGGTACCCAAATCAAAAGATTGTATTACTTGTTACATGCTAAAAGTCACGTGGACATGTATTTCTAATAGACCGTTATTTTCGAAGATGCTTATAATGGGATTGCCATACCCTACTAACTGGATAGTTTTTATCTGGGTGCTTAATATACTTGTAAGCAAATGCCTTCTGTATGATAAGAAGGGGGTAGAGGGAGAGGGTTTTTGAGGAGGAAGGCGAGCGCTGTCACCATTCGGAAAAACATTATTATATTCTCATTGTTTTTGTATTACTGAATCGCAGCAGTTGTTACGGAACGCTCCTAATAAATTTACTGCTTTCTTTTGGAAAAATACAAGTGCTTTACTTGGGTCGCCACCACGACAGGTGACCCACAACGGGTCGAAAACGTGCTCACGGGCTAGCACGCGGTTACCAGCTGCAGCAAGCCGACCGAGAAGGTAAGAAAGTCGCGCGCGATGAGTTTTATTGCCATCTTGGGGATGGCGGCCACCTCCCCCCCTCCCACGCTTTCCGATATCAAGGTGGCAATAGTACTATTCATACTCTGTGTACTGTTCTGCTAACGGAATGTTAGAAGTTACAACAATACAAAATTTTGAATATTTATAAAGGATTTTTCATAATTAAACTCTGAAAATGGAGCATTAAAAGCGAATAAATAATAATTGAGCGATTCTAATAACAGCAGCTTACAAAATTCAAAGTATGAAGATGCTTTCACAGGCTTCGAAAAATTGATATAGAATTTTTTTCTATTAAAACCTAACTCTTTTAAATGTATATATTCATGTGTTTAGCGACACTTTTCACGTATTGTTAATAGTTCAAAATTAACACGTACCCAATAAGTCCAACCTGCAATGAGGGTAAATGTGCATGTATCTTCTGTCGATGAATTCATCTTCTGATTCCGTTTCGGAGTTTTCTTTTTTTTTTTATTACCCGCCAAAAATCGCGATATTAGTTATGCTTATCTCAACTTTACGTTACATTCACTTTACAGTCAACACTCCTTAAAGAAGCACCTCTTAATTTCGCGTTTTCTCTCAACCGTTATCACTCTCTTTAAATTATCTCGCTGCGCGTCATAGCGTTGTAGATACTTCATAAAATAGCTCTACCTCTAATACATATACGCAACGAGACCCCCATGTGTGCTGTTTTACAAAGAGTTGCATGTATTACCCGCAATAATAATCAAGGATATGGGAATCAACTGATTAATTAAAAATTAATTCATAAAATGATATCATACAGTAAATCATGTATTGTGTATATTTCGATTAAAAAATTTCAATAAAAAAACATAGCAACCTAAAATAATTTTTGAGTACCTGTATGACGACATCAATAAATTAATAAATTAAATTTAAGCATAAAGTTAATTTAGTGAATAATTGGAGATTGGTAATTGTAGAAGGTAATGCAGTAGAAAATTTGTAATCGTTTGAGTGATCATTTGTATCAATTTAATACCATACTTTATATCTGGATAATATATTTTAATTGCCCGACTCAGTTCCTGTTTTCCATGTGTTTTAATTTTCATACTCTGCGTATGAAAATGGATTGCACACTCTCTCTTAGGAAGTGGGATGTCCAAGAGTGCAAATACGTTACGTTTAAAAGTATTAAACTTATAGACAAAGATGTTTATAACAGGGCTTTTGAATTGATCAATTTTTTCTCGAAATATAAAACTTTCACTTGATCACTTCATCAGTATAAGTTTTATCTGAAGATAACTAAATTATATGTTAGACATAAACTCATAAGGCCCCTTCATTTTACATGAAAGATTTTTACTCACCATGAAGAGTCTTCGGTATTTTTACTTATTATTATTACTGTTGTTATGATTAATACAGAAATTTCATTCATTATTCGAGCATTAGTATTATTGTGTGCGGAGTACGATAATATGCATTATCGTTAATAATTCCGAACAGCACGATAGAAACTAATGTTTTATGATGAGAATATTGCGAAAATATAATAATATTACCAAAATGGTTTATCAATTATCACGCTACAATAACCAAATGTCTGATAGTACATATCTATAATGCATAACATGTTGTACGTGTGATTAGTGTTATTGGTGAATTAATGTATAGGATGTTTGTGTATAAATAAAAGTATAGATAAATAGAAAATATGAGTATAGATTGACATTAATCTGATTAAATTAAATTATAAAATGAAGGACAGCGCTTGCATAAAGTGCTACTGAAATGTTTAATTCAAATGATTTATAAACGGAGCGTGTGTCAAAAGTTCGCTCGCGTATATTCGATAAGGCAGCACTTATAGGATGTGTAACTGCCTAAGTTGAAGTCTAGCTACTTTTTTCTTAGTTTGTCTTTCGAGGCTGAGATTTGCATAGAAAATCAATTGACTTGTAATATCCGCATAACGCGACGTAGGATGAAATACGATACGATAAATTGTGGGTTGAGTCTGCCGTAAGAAAGATTAATCTGAATTATTGGTTTCTTTTCCAGAATTTGTTACGGCCCCTGTATAATGTTGATGACGATGATAATCATAACAACCACGGAAACTGGTATTAATAATATTAACAATGAGAATTCAGTATTTTTCTCCAGATAAAATAATCTTTGTATGTTCTATTATTAGGATCGCTGCAATTATATTTTAACTTTGTTGTGACTCGAATTTACGGCTCAATTGTTTGGCTACTGATACAGTCAACTCCTTTAGTTCCTATACAGTTCGATTTTACTATTCGAAATAATTTGCTCTACGCTTCTGAGTTTTTTTTATTTCAAGACTGAAAGTTTTTTAAGTCTGTCTGATGTACTGCTTAGGGCATATTCGCAATCCAGTATGATTAATATCCCGCGATATTTCCACGGAACTACTTCTTATATCCGAAACAAGAAAAGGAATGTATACTTAAAGCAACCTTAAATAATACGTACATTTAATATAATTAAAAGAAAACTGTTTATAAAGACGATAATTACCTTTTGGGGAAACGACGATTTGGGAATGAAATCATTCGGGAAAACGATAGGGCTCCATTCTAAGGATTAGTATGTACGCCGAAAAATGTTGTAATGCTGGGTGAGAAGTTAGTACTTTTAAATATTGCTGCCCACAAAAATGATTAACACGGTTAAATATATGTATATTAGCTTTTTATTATTGATTAGTTTTTATTGATATTATGCAAGTATTTACCCCATATGATTTTATTTGCTTGTTAAAATGTTTCTCATAATCCTTATTGATATTGCTAAATTGAATTGCAAGGTTAGTAGCAATACGGAAATTTTTTGAACAGGTTTCCTATCATTATGTAACAGTAAATCCTCTTTGTAACAAATGTGATTTTGATATCACTCATGCTTTAAAGAACAAATAACATCGTGTCATGTACTATTCAAAATTGAAAATGACTGTAAATGTTAAAACATAACTTCGTACGTATGCTTAAGTAGGAATTGCGGTTAGACAAGGGAGAACCTGTCGAGAGGCGACAATAGAGTGCATGGAGTGATTTTGATATTTGCGATTGGTACGGTTGTATAGAATATTCAGTAGTGTGGTGTGGAATCATTATTTCAAAAAAGGATATATGTAAAAATGGTATAGCGTGGGTTTTATCTCTCATAGTCCATCTATCTTTTCACGATGAACATAATTTATCTGGCATGTGTTTCACGTTTTTCAATATCTTGTATGAATGAACATTTTTATAACATCAGTGTGTATCATCTGAGCGAATATATGCTGGTATTGTTATTCTTCGAACCGGACTAGTTATGCTTGTGTGGTTATATCGTTTGTATTCCGTTTAGGAAATTTGTCCTTGTAAAGGCGGGTTTACACCAAACGAGCATCCACTGCGAACACTGTTTGCGAACAATCGCGAGCAAGACACTCGGGCAGTGTAAACACCTGGCCGCACCGAACACCGTTTGCGAACGCTGTTCTCGAATGTTCGCGAACATTCGAGCTCGTTCCGCGACTTGTCGGTAAACCGATGAATCGTCAAAGGATTCACTGTTCGTTGCTCGTCCGGTATGAACAGTACCTAGGTACTATCCGCAGGAGCAAGAGCGGCCGGTGATTCTTTTCAACACTTGAGTACGTGTTTGTATTATTGCGTCTTCGTGTTTTTATTTCCAAAAATGGAGTGGGACAACGAAAAATGCCTTGAACTGATAGGGTTGTACAAAGAGAAGTCAGACCTTTGGCAATCCGATCATAAATACTACTACAACAAATTAAAAAAACATGATGCTTGGGAAGAAATGGCTACTAAAATGGAAGTATCTGTTGACTTGGTGAAGGGAAAAATGAATTTCTATGAAACGCTGGTGCCATGTTTGCGCACTTTTGTCGGAACTTCACCGAATGTTCGAGAACAACTGCTCGATCAGGCATGCTCAGGCAGTGTGAACGGGGTCCTCCCTTCATGTTCGCGAATGTTCGCAAACGGTTGCGAACGTTTGCCGACGTCTACGAACCTTCGCAAGCAAAGCTCGCTTGGTGTAAACCCGCCTTAAGATGAACTACTCCTCTCTCGTTATTTAAAGTAGTATGATCAAACTCCAGTTGAGTCGTTGAGTGAAACAGGAAAACAAGGGTGCAAAGTAGACCCTTGCAAATTGCTTCCTCATTATTTTACTTGGCTTTTTCTATCACAATGATGCAAAGTAGAATCTTACACTTTGCTTCTTGATTCTTTTCCTTCGTTCACAAAGCCTCCACTATGAGGAAGTTCTTTGATTCATTTTCGCGAGTTATGTACAATTGAACTTTGGTACTTACTGGAATAAAAAATTAAAAATGAGGTAAAAAAAAAGAAAACAATAACGATAATTGTTTGAAAATTTCAAAACCACGTAAAATTTGAACCGCTTTAGCGATTTTGTCGAAATTCAATACCAAACAATATTGAACGTATCTTCAGTTATGAAGAACTATTTAGCTAAATCGTCGAACCTTTACGAAAGATAGAGCGACCACGCCCTTTTTCAAAAAATTTTAAATGACAAAATCTGAATGGCTGCATATATTTCATTAAAAATCGCAACATTTAAAGAGGGATATCTACTTTACTTGCGTGCCAAACTTCAGTCCGATCGTTTTAACGGTTACTGAGTAAGAGGCAATTGAATTTTCGAAGTCCTGCACACACACACACACACACACACACATACATACATACATACATACATACGGACATTTTGTCTAAACTACATTTCTTGACGTTGTAGACCATGATAAGTATTCTAACATGAAAATCTCGAAAAAAAAAATTTTCATGAAAACATAGCTTCCCCTATGAGGAAGCAAAATAAATAAAAATGCCCCAAAAGATAATGATTAGTAATTGAGAACTTTCTTTCTGAATTTTAAAGTTCGTGAGTATCAGAATAAGGCAACAATATTTATTAATTTTCACTTATTACTTAAACAATAGTATCTCTCTTCCCTAGCGTGTTTTCATCTGTGGTAATGCTGCAAATTCAGAAATATTTCTCCATGTATTTCCCTCTCAATGAGTGTCATAACGATTGATAACCTAAAATACTCTAGAGTGATAACTATCAAATAAATAATCACTAATGTGATAACGAGCGTGAAGAAATCGCTGGAAATGCTACCAAATATTTAGATTTAGGTTGTTTATGTATTGCGGAAAGTTCGACATTTATTAGCTTTAGAAACTTTAATTTACTCTTTCCCTATTTCTTGCTCACTAAATTTATAAATTTTTCATTACCCTTTCATTTTTTTAATTATTAAATAAATTTAGGAGACTTTCCTGCCCGTCTTTTAAGAAAAAAACTTAATATCATAGATAGCTCGTGATTCACCATTTGGGAAACGAGGTTTGAAATGCCCGCTTGCGTGCACTCAACTAACGCAACGTTGCCACATCTACTCGTTACGCCATTCCCGGACACCCAGTAACAGAAATTACTTATAACAAAAGTACCAAACGTTCAATAATTTTCATAATTGGTAGTACATTTTTGTTTTTTCGTACACTTTTTAGGATTTTTTCTATATTTTAATCTTGGACCTAACGTGAAACCCCAAAAACTGTCATATGCTCATAAGACTCTGGGTTATTTCCTAGTACGTTATTAATTATTATCAATCATACTAGACCATCAATCGACCAAAAATTGCACCAGGAGGCTAATATTAATATGAACTTTCATTTAAAATTTATTTCATATTTTAATCTTGGAAATCGATTCATGACCATACTACTTTATGCTATCATAAGAAATGAGAGTTGAAAGATAACAGACAAGGGAGCAGATCATTATTTTGGTTTATGAAACATTACCGTTTTTCCCCGACACCGCTGCATTCGCATGGGCATTGAGCAACAGGGTACTTGGTACCCAAATCTCATAAATCAACGATCTATTAGGCAATATTATTTGTACATTCTAGGAGGTCCAATTTTGTAAGAATAGAGTTACAATAGAAATAAATTATAGAAAATTTCAGCGACCAAATGAAGTTAAATTGAGTTTAACGAGCTACGCTAATCTCTATGCTAATACACCGTATTAATGCAAGTCCGAACATTACAATTCAATTAAAGCAAACGATGAAGATGCTTTCTACAATACAGACGCTTAAAACGACTTTCATTCATTAAATTCGACTGAGTACTTTAATGAATTAGCCATTCTATAATGTTTTCTTTTAAAAAAGGTTCGCGTTGTATAGTTTCGTCGCAAGATAATGAACATGAAAATAATTAATAGAAATGCAAAAGAGAAATTGCCATTAATTGACCTGCATCTCTGAAAAACATTTATTTGTAACGAATTTAACTACAGCGTAGCAGTAAAATTTTAGTTGACCAGGGATTATATTTCAATACCATTTTTTTAAAGTCGATTATAATATAACGACGAAAAATGATTGAATCGATTAATATTAATTTCATCCGACTACGACCAGCGGTTGTGGGTAAAATAATAAATATTCATTTAAACAAAAAGAATAATTTAGTTATGCAAAAAAATGAAAACGATTAGAATAGACAATTCTAGCTTTCAATTTAATAACATCTGATCACTAAGTATTGTGACTTATTCCTGGGCCCAGTCGAACCCAGGACGTAGGTTAGGGTTAAGAAATCTAACTCGGATACTGGAGGGAGGGGGTTTTCTGAAAGAAGGGAGACACGGAGCATAATGCAAAAAGATTATAATTAAGGCTAAGAATGCAGGTACAAGAAGATAAAAGAAAAGAATTCTAGAAAATAAACCAAAAGATAACAGAACTCAAGATACGCAATAAATGAACTAGACTAAATAACCAAAGTAATAACAGAAAGCGAGTTCGGTTAGGAGCACGCAATGTCGCAACGGGACTAGGGGTTTTAAACTGATCGGTGAGAAGGGGAGTCGGGGAAGGAGATGCAAATGAAGAATGTTATCGCCAGCACGAAGATTAACCCTTAAACCTTTTCGTTATTTCAGGCATGGGTCGAGCCCTACGTTGGGCGCCAATGTAACCTTTATTTTAAACATAAGGTGCTTCTCCAGCTCGTGTGAAATAGGCGAGTCCGAGCCAATGTCGATTGTTATGAATATTAGTCAGGATAATAGGCGAAGCGAAAGAAATAAAGATGAGGTTTTATTTACAAAGCAATGAAACCAAAAATTATATTGTTCTAAACGATACTCGGAGATTGTTAATGTAGGTTCAGCCTAAAGGTGTTGAATGTTAGTTATTGGAGTAAAGAGTTAAAACTGCATACCAAAAAAAAGCGTTGATTTTAGGATAAGCGTGAAGTACTGTAGCGTCCCAGTCTAAATGCACTGAAAAGAAGTTGAGAGGGGGCCTGAGGAGTTTGGGATTTACACGCGTCACGATGCCTATTTAATATTATTGTTTCTATATATAAGGTTATTCAGGTAAGCAAAATTATATCTTGACGATTTGTATTATTAACGATGTATATGTAAGTAAATCCTATCGATGGACCACTGGTATCTGTGGATTGATAAAAAAAACATGAAAAATATTGTACTTACAGGCACCCTCTACAAACACATACATGATGTTCATCACAAATTGGATTTACTGCGCACAGAAATTTACCGATAAAAAATTATACTTTTTAATTAAAAAATTGTTTTTGTCGAGAATATGAGGTATTCTTTTACAAATCGAACACTTTTTTCGACTGTAGAATTTAGATTCTCATGAAAATTTTTTTACAGCTTCTATTCAAGAAATAATGTGACTCCTGTATCACGATTTTTGAGAGAACATTTTTTTTTGATAGGTATATTTATTTTTAATTTCAATGATAATCGAAGAAATGATAATTACTCATGTATATAAAATTCATTATTTCTGGTTTTACTCATTCAATCGATTTCGTTTTTTTTTTAATTCCTTACCGTGTTATGTTAGCTCTTTAATGAATATGTAAATGATCTTCATTCTGTTATTTAAAAAAGTTATTAACAATTTTATTGTTTAAACAATTATTTTACATTTGCCCCCTCAATGAATAACATTTAAAAAAATACTATCGTGTGCAGTATGTTTTAATCTAAAAAACCCACACTTAAGAAATGTGGAGACTTTATTAGATCCGAAAATATTAAATATTTTCTAGTGCGCGGCGTGCGCGTCGCGCGTGGATCATAGCTTGACGTGCTAAAACGTCTCTGAGTAAAGAAAGAAACGAAATAATATTTAATATTTTCCAATCTACTAAAGTCTCCATTGTTTTTAAATGTGCATTTATTAGATTGAGATATAGCACACAAAACAGTATTTTTTGAAATATTATTCATTGAGCGGGCAAAGGTGAAAAAATTGTTTAAACAATGTAAGTGCTAATAAATATTTTAATTAAAAAAATAAAGGTCATGTAAATATTCAATAAAAATCTACCATAACAATGTGAACAATGAAAAAAAAGACGGAATCGATTGAGTAGGTTAAACCAGAGATATTGAATTTTGTATTTAGGAAAGTGTAGCATTTTCTCGAATTTTATTGAAATTTCTGTTTAATATAGTTAATTGAAAAAAATTTTTTCACCAAAATCCCGATATAGGTGTCGGCTAATTTGATGAGGAGATGTTATAAAAAAAAATTCAGAGCATTTAAAAATTCGAAAACTTTTTTTTTTACAAATCCGTACGATTTATAAAAGAATGCCTCAGGTATGTAGGTATCTGACCTACCTCGTTCTGCAGGTATAGGCATACTCTTTATCATTCTTTGTAAGAACGTACGTTCCAGGGTAACAATTTTTTATGTAAGTAACCCGTTAATGATTAACCAGTTTTGACTCATGTACACAGTCAGATGATTTTGTACATACGATTGATTTTATCTATACGTTGTTTCCTATATTGCAAATACCGATAGTAGATATTGGATATAGTTAAAAGTACTGGATATCTGTTTATAAATATGTGCAAAGTATTGTATTTTTTTAATTTAATAGAAATATAACAACAATGCAAGGAACAAAAATTAAGAAAATAATATATTTTGAAATCCTCCATCGATGGATCGCTTGTGTCCGAGAGTGATTTTAATTGTTTTGTTATCGCATATTAACTGACTGAATGGAGTCGTCCTTCTGCCCTAGGCCCCCCCCCCCTCCACACAACTTTCTTTTCATATATTTATTTAAAACTCAACTGCTTCAGCTTAAAAGTTACTGTAAATCTTAAATTTTTCCCGGACAAAAGTGATCCATCGAAGGGCTTTAAGGGTTAATGCCGTATTGGAATAAAATAACCAAATTGGAAAAATGTTTAATAAAATTTTTCCACCGTCGAAAATCTGTGAACATCTAGTGGTCGAAGATGAGTCGTTGTTCCTGGTGATATGGTCAAGGGTGCAGGTCAGGTAACATACGTTCTTGTACTCGTAGTCTTTACTTTCCAGTGGACTATAAAGACGAAAGACAGCACCTGACCGGAAGCGGAGATGATAGGTTGAATAGTATAACTACGTGTTATTAAGGATACTGACTGCATCTGAATTTAAACTTTTCCTGTTCCTTGTACAACTACCATTCAACCACAAGGTAATTTTAAATTAAATCTACTTTGATCTGAGTTATAGACGTTTTCTTCTTCACGGAAACGAAGTTTCTCTTTCACTTTATTAATAAAAGATTCCCTTACGTTTCATATTCTACACTTACAAGGAAAACCCCCCAACCCGACCCCACCGATTTCAATAATTTTTTGATATGTTGTAGTACTTGACAAAATAAGAGACACGTATTTTTTTTTTGTGCTGACATCCACTTTAAAGGGGTGAAAACGACCCCTGAAATTCACCCCCGAAAATCGTTTTTTTATCATATCTCGACTTC
>NW_014333027.1:3890915-3910418 GCF_000341935.2 Cephus cinctus
TTTGAGCCGACATATGATAAAAAACAATTTTCGGGGGTAAAATTTAGGGGTGGTTTTTATCCCTTTGAAAAATCCTGAAACACCCCAACTGAAATATTTGATAGAGTTAATGGAAACGCTTTTCTTTATTTTTTTGAGCCCATACCCCGGTTTTTATGCAGAAAAAAAGCATAAAAAATATAGTTTTTTCAAAATATAAAATAAGGGTTGCAACCCCTTGGGTCATTAACAAACCTCATATCTTCGACTTCTTATGACAAATATTTTCCACTTGGTTTTATTAAAAAATATTAATTAGAAGTCGAGATATGATGAAAAAACGATTTTCGGGGGTGAATTTCAAGGATCGTTTTCACCCCTTTAAAGTGGATGTCAGCATAAAAAAAAATACGTGTATCTTATTTTGTCGAGTACTACAACATATCAAAAAATTATTGAAATCGGTGGGGTCGGGTTGGGGGGGTTTCCTTGTTAGAATAGAGTTGGTTTTACTCGTACATTTTTTTATTTTTCGTGATACAGTTCTAAATTTACTTTTGAAATTTATTAATCAATGATAAGATGCTTTAAAAGTAGATAAATCGACCTCGGGATTAGCTTACAGAGCTCATCGACGAATATCCACGTCATGGATTATTACTCCTTTATCGTTAACCTCAATAAACTTTTGTAAAGTACGTTCCGAGATTTGCCGCAATTTATTTATATAAGATCTATCTGCAATTATTTGTTTCTCCCATCCTCTTAACTGTTTTCTAGAAACAACTTTTTTATATTTAAAATCCATCGGTTCATCTGCGAAGAAACATGTTGATTCCTCTGTTACTGAATACACTGATGCTGTATTCTCTTCTTCATCTTCCCGTTGACAATCGTCTCGGATATAATCATAATTCTCTTAAATTCCAGCGAGTCAAGGTTGTATGAGTCGATTTAAAAAGTACTAACAGCATCTTCAAGTATTTCTATGGCTTTCGCTAAACTTCATTTCAACATCAATGATTGGACTTTCTTGATGTGGCAAAGCGCTAAACGTGGTTAGGAGAATGTTAAGCATGTTTATCAGATTATCTTGCACCATCATTAGAATTTGAAACAAAAAAAAATTATGTTCCTTGAAATTGAGCTGGGATACGACAAAAATATTAGACACTGTACGTTGTACGGATGAGTCCGATTGCATCAACCTCCATTCATTTTAAAAATACAATGCGCTGTATCATTCTTAATCGACTGCTGAATGAATCAGGCTTACGGATATGCTGATTTACAACGGTACTTTGTTTTTGCTGGAATTTATTTCTTAGCGCACTTATTATTCCTCTGATATTATTATAGTTATATCTGTAAGCTCCTACAGATATGCGCGAATAACACTAGGTTTGCTTTCATCATGCATTTGAAAAATATTGGAATATAGCACAGTGTAAGAATTTCCTTACTAGGAGTCCAAAAAAAAAAATAAACAGTTGGTTCATCATATACATATGTATATTTGGATTCATAATGCGACTTCTTAAAGAAAAGGTGAAATTCTCGAAGATAAGTATGATGGGAAAAATTAACAGTTAAGAAAAGTTTAACCAATTTTTTTGTCACGAAATATGGAAGTCTGTTCGAAAATATGAAACTTTTATATAAGACACTTTCTTTGGATTTGGCACACTTTTGCCTGGGGAAATCGCCTGAAAAAGTAATTACCAACGTTATTATTTTTTACCGCGTATTAATAGGTTATCAATTTTGCCGCATTCTTTAGGTTCCGTTAAAGTGCCGACCTTTTCCAAAAAACAAAATATCTAAATATTCTAATTTAAATCGTTCGCACGCCGTGACCTTGCCCCCTCTTACAATTAGTGAAACCGGTATCCAGAAAAGATCACAAAATTCTCGTAATAAAAACAAAGGATAGAATGACTTTTTCTAACCAATCGATGCAATACGAATATTTCGAGTCATTGGGCAATGAAAAATCTATAAAGGTGAAAGGAATAATCATCATCGCGACGGCCTTTATGGCTAATTGATAATCATTAAGGGTAATTGCAACACCTTAAGATTCATTTATTATGACTGACTGCCATTAGAAGTGTTTTTTATTACGCTTACCCGTAACTACGTCATACAGGAACTATGCATGCATTATATTCTCATCAATAACGCAACTTTCCATTATGTTTCACCATTTTTTTTTCGTTCCGTCTTTCTCATTCGCGAATGTATTTCTTAGCCAGTTAACATACTTCTTACGTCATTTCGACTCTATATGCTCACTAATTAAGTAACTGTTCACGTCGGTGGCTATTTAAACTTCTATACTTGCTATAGGTAGTGTGTAATATCTTACAACTTCTATTAACTGCTATTTATTTTCCAATCATCACTTAACTTGGAATGCTGTTATAAAATTGTTCGATCCAATTCGTCGCGATGGTCATGCGTAAAAAATTCTTAATTCTTTAACTCGTAAAAAGTTTGTGTGCTGTCATACAAATTTCAACATGAAGTTTAGAAATAAATCATGCACGGGTACAAATAAAAATGACGGAGAAAATACATATTATGGCGTTCCCTATGAAAACATTTTTTACCTTTATTCAAGTTTTAAATGATTTATACACGAGATGTAGAAGAATGTAAAAGTTCTGAAAAGAAGGCATACACACTGATGGATATCGAGATTCCTCTACAGGCCCACCTGCTGCGCATCTGTCACGGTAAAGAAACACTGTCCAAGTATCTTAGACATATACGTGCTAATATCATGGTGCGTCAAATCATGAAGTCATATTATAATTTACAAACAGTATGATTTTTATATCATATAATATACGCATGCGTTCAGTATTAAATTGTATACACAAGCAGTGAGGACATCAAGTCCTTTTGTATGTACATACACATTACGGCAATATTGTCATCGTAATGAAACTAATCATAGTGTAGATATGAGTACAATACCTGAAAAAAAAGTATATTAATATAATATCTTGCTGCGATAAAAGCATTATAAAATAAGAATAAAAACTGTATCCATCCATACATATATGTATATATACATAAATATGTCTTATATAAACATTATTATATGATGCGCAGGTGGCACGGTACCATCTGGCACGGGACTTTGGTAGCATTTGTTTTACTCCAATCCGTGATCATACTACCAGCTGCCCACTGAGCTATTCGGCACAAGTATATCTACAGGTATACGGTGCATTATCGGTTTTCAAAGCAGCATGCTAAGCGTACTCAGTCATAGATTTTTAGCTTGGATCACAAAATCTGTTTGACCTGTGTCTATCTATAGTAGACATAGTAAAATTAGTTTTACTGCAGGAAAAAAGAGTAACTTTGTAAGAATGCATTCGACTACTATTATACTATCAGTCTTATGCTGCTTTCTTATATATATATTGTAAAGGAAGAAGTACTTCGTAACAAAAAAGTTGACATTAAACAATAAAATAACCAAAGCAATTAACGAAAGATAAAAACCAAAGTTATCGTACTTAATTATTAATGTTTATCATTTTCTTAAAAAATGACTAATAAATTTATGACATAAATGTACTTAATTATGGGGAAGTTAATGTATATGAAAGAAGAATGTTGACCAGGTTTGCAGATCATAAAAAAAATACGACTGTTTTATGACGTTTCGACCTGATTTTGGGCCCTCTTCAGGTATTTATTAATCTGTATAAAATATTATAAAACTGTATGTTATAAACGTTATCAAATTCTTGTTAAGTGTTATCGATATGAAATTTTATGGATTGCTATTATTAAATTTTGAAACTAACTTTCATGTGACAACCATATTAGGAAACTTGCCCTTTGTTGTGGAGATAGAAAAACAGCGTATCTCGAGCGCGGTCCGCGTAGTATCTCGCCACGTGAGGTCGCCGTACCGAAAGGCTAATTATTTTGTTCTTTTATATTATAATGTTTGGTTATCAACATGAAACGTGTATTACCATTGTTAAGGAATAACTAATTTCAGAATTGCTTATATTACGTTTTAGTACATTATATACGTGTACGTCTTTAACCTTTTTCATTTATTTTTTACGGAAAAAGCATTAAAGAATAAAACCATTCTAATCTAAAGCCTACATTACTTTTACATTATGGTAGAAGATATATACCTCATGAATCGCGTATTCATCGTTCCTGTATTAAACTATCTTTAGGTCCGCGTAGAACGATACTCTTCTCTTGTGATTGGAGCATAAGAGGATGGTTTTTTGACCAAAGTTGTACGCTCAAAATTTGACTGTCGTCTATCTTATGATCTCTAAAATCCTTGAATAGAATTTCCACTTCTCTCCTGTGGTCAGATCGGGATAGGACTGGTTTTTTAATAAGGTGGTGAGTTCCAAATCTGGCTGTTGCATATTTTTGAGGCACTTAAGTAGCTCTTAAATCCTATGTTTTGTTTATTTTAGTCTTTTTATTGCTTATGTTGTGGCAGTTCCAACTTTTTTTGAACTAGCACCGCCACAGATTTTGTGACATAATTTTTTAACTCACGGCCATAATGCGGCTCCAGCCACCGATTCAGATAACGTTTTCAGTTTCCGGTTCCCTTCGTGTCACCACCCTGCTTAGAAGCTACGCTCTCAAGTCGATTCGTACAGGTAGGTCAATGCTCTCGGAAGATATGTTATCTTTAGTTGAAATCGAGATGCTCGAATTTGCCGTGGAGAGATAGTTTTGACGTATCGAGTTTCCCGGAAGAGGAGAGTTGCCTGGAAAAGGAGATTTACCCGACGGAGACGTCTCGACGGACTGATAGAAGTCCGAGTGAGATACCGGCGCCGCACTGGTGAGTGGCCAAGGGGTGTAAAGCGGGCGGAGGTGTAGTTTTGTTACGGTAAAGGACAGGGGAGAACCCCCAGACCCGAGTTAAGGATGCGGTGCCCAGCTGTCGCCCGATGCCCTGGGGAAGCGGCGTGGAGGATCTCTAAGAGTTACGTACCGATTCGTTAAAGAACACTCTCGATTTAGTTTAAACGGACGACTCGTGGGAAATGATAAGAGTTATCGGCTATAAAGATCTCGACCAATCAGAATGAATAGTTTTCGAATTTGACTATGGTGAAAGCAGTCTGTCTTGGGACACCGATCAGGGTGCCTCGAGTTTGCTCGCACTCCCGTGCTATCTGTTGATAGTTCTTCTAGCCGTGTTTTCTATACGGAATGGAATGTCCACGATTTTGTAGTTCTCGGGTTATTTTCGCTATATCCAGAAAATCCTATCGATTTGCTGCGTGCGTTCCAGAAATGCAGTGTTGTGCTCTAGTACAGTGTACACAACAAGTGTCTCCTGTATACAGTTCTCGGCCTGCACAGATTAGCTGAACCAGCTCCGGTGAAGACTCCTATTTTAGTAATTGGTGGAGGGATTTCAATTTTATAGCTGTGTTTTGTTCTGCTAGGTTCTCAATCAATTTCTCTCTGTTTCCGGCACTGTTTATCTGATGCTTACTCTGACCCTTTCTACCTCAAACTAACATGCTGTTAGGTTGCTATTAGACCGCGCATTTCCGTAACCGTCCAGTCTCGTTCATGCATCCAGTTGCGATTGCTGATTTTACGCAACTCCAAAAATCAGCACCTACGGTTGCGTTTCGCAATTTTACGCGTCCCCAAAAATCTACAGGAGCTGTTAAGCTACCATCTCTTCTGATAGGTTCCATAAGTGCTCTCCTTTTGGCGGAGTTGAGACTGTTCCTTCAACTCCTAGGTCATACCCGCTCGTCATTTCTCGGTGAAAGAAGAACTAGCTGGCGCCCGCCTGGCATACGGATACATGGACGAAGGATGGATGGCCGAAGGTAACGTAGGTTAGTTTTCGGATTTTTTGTTATCGATTTCGAGGTAAGACAATACGTGAAAGTTTTGACTAAAAGGGATAGAGCTCTAAAATATTAATTAGGGTACTAATTAGGTTTTGCATAGCTCCTAATTTAGCAATAGATTTTATTTCGATTTTCCTGTGTGGCGGTTCCTCTATAATCGCCGTACCTCTACAGGATGTTCGTTATGATACGCACTGTAGTAACATCGTTGCATTCCTTGTCAAATTCCAAAGAATACGTGTATTTTCATTTTTTATTTCATGTATCAAAATTTCGAGATAATCAAGGTTGAATTTGCAGTAATGCGACCAATCAGAACGTGTTTAAACGGAGCGTGATGACGTCGCGAGCCAGTCCGCAAGGCCTGCTTACAGGAGGCCAATGACACTAAGTTATCGTCTCTTGTATCTTACTCAATTACACACAGATAAACAGGGGCACTACGACGATACTCTTAGTGTTATTGGCCTAGTGCAAGCAGGTCTTGCGGGCTGACTCGCGACGTCATCTACGCTCCGTTTAAACGCGTTCCGATTGGTCGCATTACTGCAACTTCAACCTTGATTATCTTGAAATTTGATATATGAAATAAAAAAAATGAAAATACACGTATTCCTTAGAATTTGACAAGGAATGCAACGGTGTTACTACAGTGCGTTTCATAACGAACACCCTGTATACTCTCCATACTATCTCGAGTGTACCTCGGTTGTACCTTATAAAGAGACACAGTTACCGACCGTACGACTGTATCCTCTTAAATAGTAAATACGTTGATCACTAGGGTTCTCTAGTTCGGAAAGGCTTAACCTAAGAGAGCAACAGGGACTCGTTCCTTTCGCCGATAGACAACAGGCCCGACTAGACGTGCCTGATATCAAGATGTTAGGGACCATGATATTTAGGGACCTTTTAATATACGACGATCATACATTCGAACGATGCATTTCATCATTTGGATATTCTCCATTTTGACGAAGACGAGGCTTCCAATTCACGTATAAGATCCGTTGATATTTGCTCGGAGACAAGTCGCCGCATCTATATCGGAGTCAATTGACCCGAAAGGAAGCATTCGATAGATAAAGACCAAAAATAAAAAACCGAGAGATAAGCTCATTCATATTTAGTATAATTAAAACTTTATATTCAACGTATGGGTCATGTGTATGCGTAAAAAATATGGGATGTGTACGTGCGTGCGTGCGTGTGTAAATGTTTAAGCCTGTATTCAGAACTCGCTCTTGAAGTTACTAACAGAGTCGCTTGTAGTTAAAAGTCACTAAGAAAAAATTTAAGAATGCGCTATTAGCACTAAAAGCGATTTCTGAATACGGGCTTTAGTATTTAAGGATTAGCGCTAGAAACAACCAAGTAGCAGATTTGACTTTAAACGCTTATGTATCTTTTCGGGATCATTTCTCGTGACTGCTCACTTCATTTTTTTAGAAAGAAAAAAACGTACACGATCGAAGTTTTTAAGGACTGATTGAACATTAGTATTGGTGTAAATATAAAAGAATCAATTATAACCTCAAGATTCTAAATGAAGCCTCTTTTGCTTTTTCCAACCCTTAAGTGCTACTTTAAACCTATAGGTCCTACGGATTTCAATTTCAACCTATCTTGAACCTCTCTGTCCTATGACAATCTATCTTAATGTTTCATGTCTTACAGAAACGTTAAAAATAAATTTGAAAACTTGTTTATTAAATAATTTTTTAAATGTTTTCTACTTGGAAATATTCAGGCAGTTATTTATTACCATTAGCTAAGTCATATTGAAATTTAAAGAGTACATGACATGAAGTTATAAATTTTTTAAGCCGGAGTGTGTTCAAAATCATAATATAATATTATAAACAGGATTTAACCTTGCAATGCAATTTAGTGATATCAATAAGGATTATAAAGAACTTCAACAAATAAGTAAAAACATATGCCCTTAAATACTTCTATAAAATTAGTAAAAATAAATCAATAAGAAGAAATTAATTTAATTTGTAAATAATAATTAATTAACTAATTATGTCTAGCTTTTTTGTATATGTATAAGCAAAACGAATGCTATATGTATACTAAATAGGAAGACGCAGCAGAAATGAACTAAGACGTTCATCAAAGTTACGCAACAAAAAATACAGTACAATATTTGGATAGGTAACCGCTTTAAGTCACCATCAAGGAATTAATTGCGAATTATGAGAAATGCTCTCTGTTTTTTTTTTTCGATTTAGGATCTATTTCGCAGGGCTCCTACGAGGTCCTCCTTAGAACCTTAAAATGAAAGATATGGAAATATGTGTCACATTTAGGGGACGAATGAGACCCTCAATGGCATGGAAATATAACCTCACTTAGTGCCTTGTAAATTTAACGGAATGTAGGACATCGAGGTACAACGAAGGAATAAAATTTCGACTCGGCTTATAGTTACGGTTACGGTACAATGCGCGTAAGTTTATAATGAACATTTAAGTGTAACTCACTTTAACCAAACGTTTTCCTGCAGCATCCATTGACTGACTGCGTACCCGATGGAAATTTAATAGCTCTTGGTAGAACATCAATTATCATCGTCGGTGTTGGATTTAATATTTTCTCACACCGGTGTCTATTTGAATTTTTTCCTGGACATGTATCTGTCATATTTCTTCTATCCAGAATGAATTTAAAGTCACATTTGTATGAGGTCAAGAAATAAAATTTTTCAGCGTATCATTAGCCGCATTCGTGATATCAACTAGTAGAGTCAGCAGCAGTAATAAAAAAATCAAAGACAATGAAGACTTCATGATTATTAATACGTATACACAGACGGGACGTGATCATCGATTCTAACTATAAGATTGAAATAATTGTATTGGCAAAAAATTTAAAACTTCTATTTTTCTGTGCCTCAAGTTCTCAATCAGCCGAGTATAACTGATTGTGAGTTCTATTAACGAATCATTTGGGCTACGTACATATCTGAGAAGATTTTTAAAACTTACACTGAGAGAAAAGATTATGGTATTCTAAACTATGTAGCAGGGTGAAAAATATTATTAGTTAGTGAAACCGAACTTGTAGTATTTTTGTTTTCACTATGAATTTATTAACTTAAACTATCTTAACATACTGGAGCTTAGTATAGCGATTGGTGGTGTAATGAAGATATTTCCAGATAAATCACGTTTCCAAATAATTCGACACTCAGTGGAAAGAAAAAAGGAAAAGAAAGAGATAAATCTACTAAATTTTTGGGCGCCAAGTAAAAAGAAAGTTGTACCGCTTAACTCTCACCAAATTTTACCATAGCCATTTCTCTTATGTGGTGGTGTCCTGCATTTGGGCGAGGAATAGCAAAAACTGAAATAATTAACTGGACAGGTTCACCAAAAAACTACTGAAATCATTTTATCCAACACCAAACTATCGGAGATTTATTTTAAGTAGAGAAATAATAAGATTAATGATGAGTAGAAATGATATGCATGAAGAACAGATCGAGAGGGTCCAGAACGAAATTTGAAAATGTTAGGATGAAAATAGGAAAATCGATTCTGAACTGAATATGAAATATATTTTTTATTGTAACATACAGATATGAAAAATGCGACTTGTCTTTGCGACGTGCAGCAGCGTGATTGCCGCGTTGTCCCTTGAAAACCTACTACTTCGACGGCGGTATAGCGCCTCGATCGCGCAGCGGTAGCGACCTCCAAGCGCGAAACTCTATGCGCACATCATTTAATCCCCGCAGACAGACAATAACCGAACGATATTATAAAATAATGTTCCCGTTGGAATAATGCAACAAACGAGGCGATAATAAACGGTACGATAATGCCTCACTCACCCGTGTGCTAGGGAGAAGATTCTGCAGGGCGTGGACTGAATGGTTAGACGCAAAATCGGAAAAAGAAAAAGATGGAAGTGAGAGACCGATCCTCTGTTTGTCACCGGATTAGCTATCCTTGGACCCGCAGCGATCAGGAAAGCGTAGGATGACGCGTAAGAGTACAGAAAAGATCGGTTGAACTCTTGAATCGAAAGATAGCCAGAATACTCTTAAGCTTCACTCACCGTTCTTCAGTATAGCTCTTAATATCCACAGGAACACACTCTCCTGGGCTATAGGTCCCTCTACCGGATCACGATATGAGAAATATTCTAAAATCGGTATAGAACGATAACACGACTATCCTTTCGCTAGGTGATGTCATGAGTGACACTGCAAGTTTGCAAAATCGGGGACCATCCCAAGAGCGCGCCGTAATACTTATTGCCAAATCAGGTTCGCTGTTACATCGGCGCCACTAGTAAGTTCACAATCTTCAATTGTTTTTACGATCACATTCAAATAGATCCTGGCATCTTGTTACGTTAACAGAGCTGTTTCGGTTTATATTAAATATATAAAATTATAAAACCGTTTCATATTGAAATTCGTAGAATGTCATGCGATATCTAATGGCAAACATCAAACTAAATAAAATAGTCATAATATGTAGAAGCAAAAATTTTGCTGTTAAATTGAGTCAAATGACTAGTGTAGATCTGTGTTTCATAATGCGAACACAGAAGATGGAATTTACTATTAAAAAAAATCATTTAAGGATATTGAGTAAATGTTTACGGGTCACATGCACTAACTGCTAATTTAAAATTGTCGATTACATGCGACCATCTCTTTTATGTCGAGGCTAGCGTCATCGATGTTTATTGGCTAAGGGCCTCATGTGAGACACTGTAGTTCATTCAGGCTGGCAACTGCGCACTTCATCTTTTCGTTCTTGGCGGACAATGAGCATTTTCAGTGTAGTGAGTGCAACATTAGACTGATTTATACATAGTGTCAAGAGACTCGGTCGAGTCTCGCACCAAGTACAGGCAACCCGCCGTACGGGGCACAGCCCGCCGAGACTCTTTACTCGAAGCATCTCTTGTACCTGTGTTTCGACTCAAATATCTTATGAACGGCTGTATGTGAGAACAATTTATTGATACATCACAGCCCGCCGAGACTCTTTGTGTAGTGAGTGCAACATTAGACTGATTTATACATAGTGTCAAGAGACTCGGTCGAGTCTCGCACCAAGTACAGGCAACCCGCCGTACGGGGCACAGCCCGCCGAGACTCTTTACTCGAAGCATCTCTTGTACCTGTGTTTCGACTCAAATATCTTATGAACGGCTGTATGTGAGAACAATTTATTGATACATTCACTGTAGGAATCAAGGGTTCTGAATTGATTGCCACCAAATTCAATACGATTAGTGTACGGGATCAGGACGCATTCACCTGGCGAGTGAGATGATTTTATTTCAGGTCCGTCGTCGTCGTTGTCGTCGTCGTCGTCGTCATCGTTGTCGTCATCTTCGCAGTCCATCGCATTTTTTACACGACAGATGGCGCTGAATGCTTTACCTTCTTTACCTATTTGTACCCTGTATGGTGTTAGTAATTTACGAAAACACAACACAATCAAATACACTTTATACGTGAAGCTACCGTTCATACCGAATTTCTAGTTAGTATAAGGGTGCTTTCACAACAGTATAGAATTATTCAGTTTTAACTAGCATTCATGTGCAGCGCGCGTATAAGGGTGTATGTATACAGGGTGTATCTTAAGCCCCGGACAAGAGACATACGGTTAGATCCGGCGTGAAAAAATAAAAATATTGGCGTTAACAAAAATAAAAAATTTTAATTAGTTTATTGATTATTAAAGATTAAAGTAAGCCAATAATAAGCGGGTGAAAACTGGTAGCTCCTCCTCAGTCTCCGCCCATTGGGGACAGCCAATCATTTATTTCCCCACAAAAACAGTGACCGGTGGATACGTAAACGAATATAGTAACATCAATAAACAAAAGAATAATGACTCGAATCGGTCGAAGTCGAAATAAATGATTGGCTGTCCCCAATAGGCGGAGACTGAGGAGGAGTTACCAGTTTTCACGCGCTTATAATTGGCTTACTTTAATCTTTAATAATTAATAAAGTAATTAAAATTTTTTATTTTTGTTAACGCCAATATTTTTATATTTTAACGCCGGATCTAACGGTATGTCTCTTGTCCGGGGCTTAAGATACACCCTGTATGTGTGCTTCGGCATAGTTCCTCGTATTTTAGGTGACAGTTAGTCCAGGTGTTCCGCTCAGTAGTTTTCTGCGTCCAGGTGTTGGATGTGGAAGTCCAGGGTGTTCAGGTATTCCACTCCGTAGTTTTCTGTATCTAGGTGTCGGACGTGGAAGTCCAGGGTGTTCAGGTGTTCCGCTCCGTAGTTTCTTGTATCTAGGTGTCGGACGTGGAAGTCCAGGGTGTTCAGGTGTTCCGCTCCGTAGTTTCTTGTATCTAGGTGTCGGACGTGGAAGTCCAGGGTGTTCAGGTGTTCCGCTCCGTAGTTTCTTGTACCTAGGTACTGGATGTGGAAGTTGAGGGTGTTCAGGTATTCCTCTCCGTAGTTTCTTGTATCTAGGTACTGGATATGGACGTCCAGGGTGTCCAGGTGTTCCGCTCCGTGTTCCTTTCCTGCATGTAGGTGTCAGACGTGGAATTTCAGGGTGCTCAGGTGTTCCGCTCCGTAGTTTTCTGTATCTAGGTGTCGGATGTGGAAGTTCAGGCTGTTCAGGTGTTTCGCTCCGTAGTTTCTTGTATCTAGGTACTGGATGTGGAAGTCCAGGGTGTCCAGGTATTCCGCTCCGTAGTTTCTTGTATCTAGGTGTCGGGCGTGGAAGTCCAGGGCGTCCAGGTGTTCCGCTCCGTAGTTTCTTGTATCTAAGTGTCGGGCGTGGAAGTCCAGGGTGTCCAGGTATTCTGCTCCGTAGTTTCTTGTATCTAGGTGTCGGGCGTGGAAGTCCAGAGTGTCCAGGTGTTCCGCTCCGTAGTTTCTTGTATCTATTAAAAATTTGTATACATATGTCTTTATGCATTTCTAGAAAAAAGGACTTACAAATTAAATTTATATGCCATTAAACATTTTCGACAACGCAATATATTTTTCTGATCAGCAACATCATAATGCATTTACATTTTATATCTGTGATAATATCGATTTCAGTGCTTAGAGCTTCTATGTCCCGTTGAGCAACAAAAACTTGTGATATTCCCAAAAAAAACACTTACGTGTAAAGAACTACGCGAAGTACAGGAGTGCTGTGTATTCCTCTAATGAAAAGTATTGATATCAGATTATTGAGGCCAAGTACATAAGTCACTACATGTTTGCCTGTTATATGATCTAGCACTGACCCATCATTTTAATTGTATTTTCAAAATTTCTTATAACGTTTTCACTACTCTTTTACATTACTACTGTTTGTCGTAGTTGATTATGATTTAATGGTTATTTAATATATAATAAAACTTTAGCTGATTCCTTATCGAGTACTACTTGGCGGGTCCGTGCCAGGAATTCCAAAGTACTTACTTTGAACCTACTAATAGTATCCTAAAACTATATGTTTGTTATTAAGATTTTACCGTAGTTATTATTGACGACTTATCGTTAATAAGCTCTAAATAGAAAGTTGACATTGGTTTTGAGTTTAATAACTGGCATAATAAACGCAAATTTATATGAAGAAATGCACATACCCGTCAAGTAGTACTCGATAAAGAATCAGCTAAAGTTTTATTAATTATTAAATGACCATTAAATCATAATCAACTACGGGAAGCAGTAGTAATGTAAAAGAGTAGTGAAAACGTTATAAGAAATTTTGAAAATACAATTAAAATGATGGGTCAGTGCTAGATCATATAACAGGCAAACATGTAGTGACTTATGTACTTGGCCTCAATAATCTGATATCAATACTTTTCATTAGAGGAATACACAGCACTCCTGTACTTCGCGTAGTTCTTTACACGTAAGTGTTTTTTTTGGGAATATCACAAGTTTTTGTTGCTCAACGGGACATAGAAGCTCTAAGCACTGAAATCGATATTATCACAGATATAAAATGTAAATGCATTATGATGTTGCTGATCAAAGTGTTTTTTTAGTAATGTAAAAGAGTAGTGAAAACGTTATAAGAAATTTTGAAAATATAATTAAAATGATGGGCCAGTGCTAGATCATATAGTAGGCAAGCATGTAGTGACTTATGTACTTGGCCTCCATAATCTGATATCAATACTTTTTATTAGAGGAATACACAGCACTCCTGTACTTGGCGTAGTTTTTGACACGTAAGTGTTTTTTTGGGGGATTTAGTATTTAGCGAGTGTTTCAATAATATTGATTTAGTCATTTTCTATTTTTCAATACGATAAAAATTGATAATTTTATCGAAGAAACACTGACAGTGTGACGATTGAGCGAATACGTCGATGAATTTAAACGTAAGTAGAAACATCTATTCCTAAAATTTCATGGTCATAAAATCCTACTATCTTGTCCTCCACTGTGGTATTCGGAACTATGCCAGATACTAATTTTACGAGTCAGTCGTGGTATTCGGAACTATGCCAGATACTAATTTTACGAGTCAGTCCATAAGTTCAATGTGTTTCTTTGACTTGCCGAAAACAATGAAATCCTTCGTAAATTCCTGTTGGCCTTCCATCAAACCACTAAAATATATGCTCAATAACAAAAATATAATATATTCTAGTGTAAAATGATACACACCCACATAAGGTATAAACGTCCAATATCGGATTCCGGTACCAATACTTGTAGCTACAGCGTGTGCAAGAGATAAAAATATAGTTTTATATGGGTGTCAGAAATTGGTATAGGAGTCAGATACCAAGAGTTTTACCCTGCATACTTTTTAGAGTGAGTTTTACGCAAAACTACATGCGGCATAACATAAATTTGATGGTTTCCGACTTGTCTATCAAACAAACGCAACAAACTCGTGGACGAACTATATGTATGTATGTCGATAAAAATATATTACTTTCTAATACAATCTATAATAATGGTATAACTTTAGAAAAAGGTTGAATCAAGAAATTTCCTAATATTTTGGTTCATTTTCAAATGTTCTAATAGTTTTATAAAATTTTAATTGGGTATATTTTTTTTAAACCTTATTCATTATTTCATGTACTGAATTATTAATACAAAAGAAATGAAAACCTCTGTAGCAGTTTTTAAAAGCACACGTTCAAACGCACGCACTGACGTCCCTAGCTTGTAAAGTAAAGTAAAGTCGAACATTGCCATGCAAGAGGAGTGCGACTCATTCATTCTATGGGTAAATTTTAGAAATTATTTATACAGACGCCTCACGGAAATAAATCACACTTAGAACAGCACAGTCTCACTTCTCAACCGACAGTGATAGCAATCGGACTGCCTTCGGACCTACGACAGTTGCATGTAATCATATGCGATGTTAAATATTCGTTCTCCGATTTAGTTGTAGCTACCGATTTTTACTTCAAATCTTTTACGCATTATATGCAAGATATCCCGCAGAAGGTTAAGCTATTTGGCATGTCTTACAATCTTTCGTTTATGGAATCTCGGAAACCAAAAAACAGTTAGTTAGCGTTACCCAACTCTGTTCGGATTTAAATCGTATTATTGCAAAAAACTTCTGAAAGAGCCTCTAAGAACATCAAAAGATTCTCGCATACCTGCTTCTATATTCCATACATTTCATACTTGTCAAAGATTTCAGTTTCGGATGTTTTTTTTTTGGACAAGAAAGATTACAAGATTTAGTATTACAAAAATAATAAATTAGCGCACTGCTGCACGAAAAAGTCGTGCTTTCGATAATTCAACATAATCTGAACTTTTAGAAATCATTACATTTCGTCCTAACATGTTGTCAAAGCTGATGATCAAAACGCGATCTCAAGCAGAAATAAACAATTCGCCAACTAGTATAGAAGAAAGTTATCTTCCTTTAGAGAAGTTACAAGTAACCACGTTTTTTTTTTCCGGAAATGGTGATATGTTGTTGATGTGACCAATGTTAAAACCACAATTGCAAATAATTTTGATGAAAATTCATTTGAAATTTCTAAGTTTGCCTTTTCTCAAAGCGCTCTCAAAATGTCTCACTTTTTTATTCTGATCCTTCCTTGTCACATATTCAGGATCAACGTATAATTCGACAGTTGCATGAATTTTTGAACAGGGATTTGGTATATTATTTGAAATATTTGGGTATTTATTCTGATAATAAGGAAGCAATCAAAGAACATTTTAATGAGGTCCAGGGAATTTTTTTATCAAATAGACACAGAATACAAACGTCTGCAAAAATTAAAAGATCTTGGATATATTCCATCGAACTTGAAAAAGTATGGATTTAGATATTTCGCGATTTTTAAAGAGTAGGAACCACGAGACTTTTTAAGGCGTTTATGCATCGGGCATGCATTGGGCATGTTTGATAGGAAACAACACTTGATTTTAAACTTATGTTATCGTTATATATTGTCTTATAAATTACATACTAGAAAGTTACTTAATGCCTATCTCATTCTCTTAAACACTCTTATAATTGTGTTCAGTTTGTGTCATTGTGTCATTGTATCGCAGGCGACAAGAAGTATATTTCTCTATCTTTTCTCTATACTAGTTTTTAGGAGTGGGAAAGAGATAGCTGAAACTACAGTACAGCAAATTGCACATTGCGTCCATTGATTTTAGGCCAGCTGATGATTGGGATGGTAATGATTCAGAACCCACAATTATACACGCCACAGTGCGCTATGCACTCTTATGTGGGGCTTCTGATGTATTCATCATCGAGAATGGGTATGTATGAAGGAAAGAAAAGATAGGGGTTGGGGGGATATAAGAGAGGAACGTTACAGTATGTATTTATTTAACATTTATGACTTTCCGGGTTTTTACATCTGTTTTACATCTTCATCCTCTCCTTCTTAATCCTATTTTTAGCTTCGCTCCTTTCCACTCTTATTCTGATTCATTCTTACATTTCCTTCGCCTTCCCCTTCATTACATCTCTCTTACTTCTTCTTTCCATCTGTTTTTCGCCAATTTCTCGAATTCGTATACGTATTCACACAGTTCTGTAATTGGTTTCTCCTGTAAGTATCCTATCCACTTCATTCTCAACCCTTCTACTCTTAATCCTTTCATCTAAAAGCTGCAATCCTTTTACCAATTCCTCTTTCATTTCTTCTTTTGCTTTTCTACATTCTGCTATATGTTTCAACGTTTTCTCATCTCTTTCACACATTCTATACCTCGTATTTACGTACCCCCTTCTCTTCTCTTTACCGCAACTTGCGCATCTGAACCTGACCCACGTTTCTTTCACCTCCCCTCTGATCTCTTTGTTTTCCCGAACTGGAAAAAGTATTATTGGATTGTACGGAAGAAAAAAATTCTGCAAACGTATTAAAGAATAAAAAAGTGTATGCTCAATTTATACCCATTCGCTTTGTATTAAAAGCATTTTTTCGAAATTCCAAATATTTTCTATCAGACATGTGAATACATTTTGAATTAAAAAAAAAAAAACAGAAATAGAAGTATCTGACGAGGATGTGTAATATTTCTCGAATACTTTATGTCTACTAATTAAGAGGACACAAATAAATCTTCAAAGAAATGAGTGTCTTTACATACATAAAAAATAAAAACCTAAAACGATTACTAGATGTGATTCAATGAATAAATTTATGCTCTCATTAACACGGTTCAAAATATAAATGAACACATGTGGCTACGAATTTAATAAAACAAGAAGCATATTCGATTAACCCAGGCGCTTTTAGGATGTACCATTCATTATCCACTCCATCGCACTCATAACCCGCACTTATTTTTAAAAATTATAATAAAAAAAACCAAACTAAAATAAACAATGTAATCTTAGTGTTCGTTATTCTGGCAATATGATGCTCGTTGTAACCGTAGATTTACTCATATGGGAATTGGCTGCGAGGTTCCGTTTCACTTGTAGATATCCCAATTTATCACGGACGTATACGAACCATTCGTTTTAACAAATCTCTCCGTTATTCCTTTGCTGTTTATGAACAGTCCCGTCAATAGTTCCAAACCGGGGTTTAAATGAAAGCCCTTTCTATCCTTAACCCTTTTAGTGCCGGACGAGAAACAGGTACTTATGCGAAGATAACCGGTCGAATTTTACGATTTTACTAGGATTTTGGAAAAGGCTTATAAAAACCAAACGAAAAGCAACATTTACATAATTCAAAAAGCAGTGTATTAAGAACAAAATAGAGAATAAAACAGTGGTGCTGATTTTTCTATATTCATTGAAAATTACATAAATAACAAAGGTATAAGTGATCAAGAAAATAGAGAAAAATTGAGTTCTCTGTTTCAAAACGTAATTGCACACAGAAAAAGTCATCTTTTTATCATAACTTTATATAGATCGTTTATTGTAAAGTATATACTTTAAATTTCCAATGTATTTTTTAATAAAATACGTAATATTGTACAAGAAACATAAAAAATAAAAATCCGATAAGGGTCCCACGACGCCGCGCCGGCCGCCCGTGTCGAATTTCTACCGTATCGCTCTCGCGTATAAATAAGCAGTCTCAACGTCAACTGGCATAGAATATAAGGGAAACTTAAACCGAAAAATTATTTATTTTATTTCTCTCGTAATGAAATTAGACTATTTGTAACGTATTATAAATTTATTTTGAGATAGAAATCTCTCGCAATGCGAATAGTAAAGCGCTACAAGGTGCGGGCCGATATATCGGCTCTGGCACTTTTCGCCAGTGCAGCGCGGCCCGATGTATCGGCCTCCGGCACTAAAAGGGTTAAAGGACACCCTGCATTGAGTGATGAACAAAAATACCAATGAAAATCAACGATTCTAATTCTTAAGAAACTTGCCTGTTACCTTAGGTATGTGACTTTGCTGTGCTGACTGGTGACGTCCGCTCGCAATGAAAGTCCGAGACAGAAAGGGACGACACCAGGCAGCAACAGGACAAATTTCATGAAATATAAACTGAAGTAGGACTAGCTTCCGATCTTATCCTATGGATGTCACTACTCTTTACATTTGGGCTCGTTACAGATGAGGAATTTGTTTTCCCAATCTTTTTCTATCAAAATTATTTCGAGTCGGAAACCCCTTAGGCTCACATGCAATAATAAATTTATAAAATTTCAGCAACGTATATTTGTGTACCATGCTTGCCACCTGAGTATCGGTCGAATTTAGATAATATTTTTCTTTTTCAACTATGTCATAGAAGATGATTCCAACATATTCCCTGCCAATATTATATGTTCTAAAGTAATAGAAGAATTGAATTTTCTTGCTGACATGGGTATACAAATCATTGTCGATAAGGATATTATGATCATTCGTTTTAAACTACCAATAACACTCGGTGCCAATTTGGGTTTGAATACTATGCTAAGATTCTCGTCCAGTTTTTCCGCGTCGTAGTTTTGTAGATTTTGTAAACTATCAAAAACTGAATTTCGTGAAACTACGATTTGGAATTTCGTACAAAAGAAAAATATGAATTTCATGTTAAGAAAAAGAATCTTCGTGCAACAGAAATAAGTGAGCGTTGTATTTAGAATAATGTTACGGACTTCCATGCAGTCGAAAACTTTTGTGTAGATATTGTGCATAGTAGTATAAGTTTGGGGGTTCTGGATATAGATTCCTGCACCGACATAATACCGACACTCCAGA
>NW_014333027.1:3910850-3912239 GCF_000341935.2 Cephus cinctus
GTGCAAAGTAAGAAAGCAGTCGTGAACATTAGAAACAACGATCCGTACTGTTTCTTCTGGTCCGTCACCGCAGCTCTTCATCCAGTTAAAAATAATGTAAGCGTTATCGGTTCGTACCCCCACTTCAGCTCAGTGCTAAGGTATGAAGGTTTAAATTTTCCGATTGGCTTAAAGGACATTTCGAAATTCGAGAAGATGAATGATTTGGTAATTAACGTTTACGGTATAGAGTATGATAGAGGTCATGAGATTGTACCAATTTATCTCAGTCAGCAAAAGTCAAACAAGGAAGCGATTCATTTACTCATGTTGGAAACCAAAATTTATTCGAATGGAGATGACGTGGACATGGAAGACGGTAGTGTTTATCACTTTGCTTGGATTCGAAATCTATCCCGTTTACTGAGTTCACAAATTTCAAAACATCGTGGTTTTACCAGACTGTGTGACAGATGTTTATGTCACTTTAGATTAGAAAGCTCTTTCGAAAAACATAGACTCGATTGTGCAAATATAAATAAATGCAGAGTCGTATTACCGGATGAAAAAGATAAAATTATGAAATTTAAAAATTATAAGTATAAAGAACCTGTTCCGTTTGCCGTTTATGCGGACATCGAGTGTATGTTAGAGCCAATTGCGGATAAGTCTAATTCGTTAAACACAACTCTCTATCAAAGACACGTTCCACACAGTATAGCGTACTATTTACAATGTAACTTTGATGACTCTATTTCTAAATTTAGAGCTTATCGTGGAAAAGATTGCGTGGAATGGTTTATGAATCAATTAAAGGAATTAGCTCAAGTTGTAGAGTTTTACCTAAAACGTATCGTACCAATGGAAACTCTAAATTTCAAACAAAGAAATGAATTTTACTCGGCCAACATTTGTCATATTTGTGAAAAACCGTTTACACCTCACGATGCCAAGCATCGTGATCATTGCCATTTTACAGGCAAATATCGCGGTGCTGCACATCAGGGGTGTAATTTGAACTATAAGAACTCGCATACCATTCCTGTCGTATTTCATAACTTATCTAGTTATGATTCACACTTCTTGATTAGAGCTTTAGCTAGAGGAATTCCATTTATTGACTAGAAAAAGTGTTTTTCCCTACGAATATATTGATAATTGGGAAAAACTCAAAGAGGATCAATTACCTACAAAAGAAGAATTTTATTCAAAATTAAATAACGAAGGAATCAAAGAAGCAGATTATGATCACGCTTGCAATGTTTGGCAGACTTTTCACATAAAAACATTAGGCGAATATTTTGATTTGTATCTGAAAACCGATGTTCTCCTTCTAGTCGATACCTTTGAAAACTTTAGACGCAACTGTTACGCTATAAACAATTTAGATCCTCTACACTATTACACTGC
>NW_014333028.1:0-18816 GCF_000341935.2 Cephus cinctus
TTTATATTTTGAATAAACTTTGAAAGTAAATCAAGATCCAATAATATTTTGTAAAAACTGAAGTGCTACTCGGGTGTTAAGTTGGCACCGCACTTTCTTAAAAATGTCTTAAAAATGTTTCAACAATAGGCTTTTTCAGTAGTCCTCTAGAATTTCTATAGTTCCCGTTCTCGTTCTAAGGGTTACTTTGCTACGTGTTCGTGTTCACGTTTAGCACGGCTACGATGCTTTATCGACTGAGGCGAAGATCACAAAATCCTACTTCCAGACTCGCCATTACTATTTAGCGCCATGAGTTTCATATCGCCTAAAACAGTAACGTTGTGCATCTCCCTACTCTTCTCTGTGGCTGAGCTGGTTTGTAAACGCTGCAACAGGATATGTGCCGAGATGAAATTGTTGGATGAAAATGCCAAAAGAGAGTTCTAATGCAACGTGAGGAAGCAAATAAAGAAGAATATAAGGAAAGAATGAAAGAAAGCGAGTAGTAAAGAGATAGGAAAGAAAAGTAAGTAAGAATAGAAGGACAAAGAAGAATTAATGAAATGAGGTATAATGAAAGGAGAAGAGAAAATAGAAAAACAAAAAAGAAGAATTGAATAGCACACAGAAATCCTATAGACAAGTATAGGAGACCGGCACTGGGAAGAATGAGAGCTCCGAGTCTTGTTAGGTCTTTATACATCTGTCACACCTTTTGGGAACTCCTCAGCGAGTACTGCCATCTATACAGGATAAAAAAATGTTTAAATTCCAATAATTTGTGTGCATTATAAACTTACCTGATTGGGCGGACAAATAGTTTGTGGTTTCGAACATCTTAGTTAAAAAGGTTTAATGATCATTAGTTCTGCCAAAAATTTAGAAGTTGATTAGACCAATGCCCGTGGGAGTAGGTCAGACCAGTCTTAGGCTGTAACTATCTCCTTCATCCTTCGGGGGTCTTATAAACAGAAATATGCCAACAGCATATTTCCAAAGACAAAATCATCATGTCTCATTCCATTAAGACTGTTATGACGTGAGAAGATACCGTCCAGTACCTCATTCGGGATAGAGCCATAGGAAAAGGATGTAAATAACAAGATAAATACAAAATCTCGGGATAAATAGCGGGTTTTATTAAGCGAACAATGAATAGACCGTTTTTCTTTCTTTTTTTTTTTTTTGACAATAGACAATATATGTTTATTCATTATCCTCGCTATATAGGTACTTATATGACTTGTCGCACTAACAGAATCGCATCCTACAACGTGTCGGCCGAATTTTATTGTGCCTGGCCCTACTAGTCCTTATTGTGCTTGAAACTATGATGGATCAATTTATTAATTTAATTAATCGTTTATTTTCTTTTTTTTTTGTGTTTCGTTTAAATACTTCACACCGTCGGACTGTTCAACTAATTTGGACTATATTTCTACGGAAAGAGTCTCTCAATTCGCAGACAGGATACGGTCCCGAAAGTTCGCCGAAGCTTGCATGCAATAAGAAATCTATACTACGACCGAAATAAATTTGAAAAAAGAAAAAAAGTCGCCAGGAATTGGCATAATAAATGACACGGGGAAAAAAATTGTAAGAAGAATATGTCGTGACATCAGTAATCCAGTCACAGCGAAGACAAAGTGAATAATCCGACCGTAGCGAGTTTTCAAACATTTCGGCTTGGGCTGCCCTCGCGTGGCCACTTTCGGAACTATATAAAATCGCAGATTCTCACCAGTGGCTCCAATATACATAATTGGGTGCACGACTGCGCGTGCGCGACATGTACGTATATACATATTTTAACGAGGAATGAGACGCACTCGTATCACTTACATGATAACTAGGTATTAATAAGATATACACATGATCTTCGTCCTTCAACAAATTGACATCGCGACGTGCGCACGCGACTCAACGTTCCTATGTGGATATGATATAATCGACAGGATGCGAATAGGCATTAAATATGGCCGCGAACAAACAGCTGAATGCGCATGCGCGTGCGCGCGTCGGCGAGGTACACTCCTCGCTGGCTTAACAGTATTCTATTAGAAGTTTCGGACAGACGAAAAGTAAGATAAACGTTGTTTCTCAACGATTAAATCCCATCGTGGCTCAATTTGGTTTATCACTCCCTCTATCAGTTTTCGCATTGCGTTATTACGTACGCGATTAATTTACTCCTCGCCTTGTATTACATTCCCCTCGCTCACGCTTTTTTTTTTCAATTTTTATATTTTTGTTTCAATTTTTAGGATAAACGTCGCTCGTTTAATATAATGGCACACAGCATGGCAGTTGCAACAATGTTTACTTCCTTATAAACGCTTTCCTCCGTCTTACGCTACACGCAATCGATTTTTGGTACCGTTCATTCATTTTTTTTTAAACGTACCTTAAATTTTTGTCTTTAGTTTACTTCGTAACTGGCTTACTTCTAGAGCACTCTTTCCATTATGTCTTTGCTTTCTAATATCTGACTCCATCTCGTAGAGTTTTCATCATCGGCCTTCCTCTCTTCGTGGTCACGTGACCGTGGGCGCTAACTTCAAATATCGTAGAAATAGGCGAATACTTTTTTAGGTATATATACACGCGAGTCAAAGTCGTATTGCGTAATTATTTTTTTCTTTTTTAATATATCTTCTTAAACTCGTCGAATCTTTCCGTTTTACGGTAAATGTTAAATGTACGTACCTTTGAATACTTATGGCATATTTAGCGATAACACGTAGAAATGCAGAATAAAAAAGTGTGGGGTATGGAGTGGCCGTGACATGTGCAAATATCGAAAAAGAGTGAAAGGAGATGTTCGTAATGAGTTTATAGGTTAGGAATTCGATTATGTTCCAATGGTTTAATTGTGGGAAGGGGTTAAGGGTGGAGTTAAGAGCGGAGCCACGTTTTTCAAGCGATCGCAACAGCCAATAAAATACTCGGTACCGTTTATCAGACATGAGTACCTTCGTGGTTAACCGCAAGATGTCGCTACTGTATTGTGCCGTTACGACGACCGTTGAGTAAGAGCGGGAAATTTAAAATTCTTCCTTTTCAAGAGGATTTGGAAGAGACGCGAACTCATTTAGCAGCTTGGGTCTGTATTGTCGACAAGTACCGAGGATCTAACAGGTGAAGCTGTGCGCGATTGCCATTTTAAATATTCACATAAAAAACATCGCATCGTAAACGCTAAACAGTCAAGTCAAAAAATAATGAAGACAGTCTCTCAGCGTGCTCGCGCGTCCATTAGAATTACATTGTAATTAACACAGCGCTCGCGTCGCGGCGACGAATGAGACGAAAGAAGAGATAACTTATATAAAAGAAATATATACATATAGGACTATAGAAAGAAGGATAATTGTACCTCAAAGAAATTGCAGTATCGTAAATATATAATATGTGTGTATATATATATATATATATATATATATATTTAATTATAGTTTTAGGTACGTTAGGAAAAATGTCAACGTCAACGCGAGCCATAACCTCTTTTCTCTTTTCTATAACACGGGTGCACCTTACAACTTGGAATCAGCTAGAATATGATAATTACAAGTAGTCATTCATCTATATGTGTCAACAAGAAATTCGTTTCCATACTACTTTTTTTTTCATAGATATATATACGTACTAGTCTGTACTCTTTACGATACCGCACGTAGCCTGAAGCCTCTTATAATTCGGCATATTTGTTTTTTTTTTCTATCTTTGGTTCCATTCGCCGATTTACAAACGTAACGTAACACTCTTACACACACAGACGTAATTTTAAATGTTACTTTTTTTTTCCACCTCCTTTTCATCTTACTAACGGGCTACAGAGCATCGTCAAAAAGATGCAGGGAACACGTGCTCTCGACGAAGAAACAGTCACCTCTGATTAACAATAAATTCACTTCAACGACGATAATTCACATTCTGCTTAGCTATAACGTAACACGATAATATAGGCTTGATATGATGTGTGGTGGCTAAAACGCTAACTATAATTAACCTAAGTCGCGAGTTTTGGTCGCGGTGCCGTTTATCTTTAATTTTTTTAATAATATAATATACGCAGACGGCACAGCGACGATGAATCAAATTTACGCGTCATTTTGTATATTTCCATTATGCGCGGATCCGACGAGTTACGTCATTCGTTATAATTTTCTTTTCCTCCCGTTATTACACGATTGACTAACACGATTTAATCTCATTCGCTTCCATAGACATCTGGCGGACGCTTGCGAAAACTGTGAGTACCACTAGCGCCACCGGATAGGAACTAACGTTCACCTCGTACGGCCCGGCTTCAAATTAACGAAGCTTCTCAAAGTTTGTGGTATAAGATGTACGTTATTAATAAAAAAATAATCGTTATCGTCAGTAACGTTATTTACATGAACACAATGGAGACAAATGATTAAAGTGTAACGAAGAAAATCATTACGCGTTTAAAGTAAGGTTAAATATGCGTGATAATAACATCTTATCTTACAACCTCCCGGGCCCTATTATCCTTTGATTTTTCGTTTACTCCTCCATTGTTTTGCACGATGCTAAATTTTTTCGCGAACCCAGACGCAATTACGTCACGATTCTCATTGATCGTCTAATTCTCGTTACGACGCCGTGAATCCCTGCTCGCGAATTCGCGCTAACGGTTGTTTTATTGTCATCGTTAATTAAAAAATGAGGTGAGTAGAACAATGACGTAAGCAAGAAAAAGTAAAAAGTCCACGCGCAAAATGATATCAATATCTTCACTACCGCCTTCTTTTCCTCTTTGTAATCTTAATAGAGCAGTCTATAACATTAATGCCATTTTACAAATTTCACGTTAAATTCCGTCGTATCATATATCTCAGGCTAATACATATCAATACGTATCATATTTTTGTATTATTTTTCTATATCACTCTTCATCTACACTTTTGGAATTCCTTTCTCGCGTGTTTCCTTATACTTTTTCGTTTTTTTTTTCTTATTTTTTTAACACGCACAAGCCTTGGACAATTTTTTTTTTGTTCAATTACAATTGCATCAATGCGCTGTTACGTACCAGAGAGTATTGCTTACAATTTGTAAATTTCATATATTTTCCTTGCATTTTTTTTTGTATTATTTTATCTTTGGTTTCTTTGGTTTTAGGATTAACGAGCTAATAAATACACTGACAACCTTTTGGACCCGTGATGAGAAATCCAAAAAAATACGTTTCTACGTCGTTTCACATCTCGTTTTTCTACTTGTCTCTCTGCTCTCCCATACTTCGCTCACTGTTTATACTGTTAAGTTAACGTTTCTTTTTATCGCATTATTATCCCTACAGACATTTACTCCCAATAGGTTAGTCATTATTAATCGCCTAAGGACAGGTATGAAGAAACTGACGGACTTAACGCGAATAATCGGAAAAAAATACCGTAATGTTTCGTGTAATCGATCGGTGATTGGTTTATTCTAATTAGTAAGAGACGAAGCTATTTTTGTAAAGTGACGGTGGATGATTAATATAAGCGATCGACTTTGATTGGCATCACGCTGATTGCAGCTGATTTAGATAGGACATTTCTATGGAGTAATTCGCTGATAGATTTCGATGGGACAAGAGATTCGTTCGTTCGACGTCGTTTTTGTACTTTTGAAAATAAAAATTGCATAAAACGCATTTTCAAAAGTATCACAACAATGCAATTTAGTAACGACAATGACATCGACAAAGAAAACAGTGAATACATACATACAGTGGATGATATCTTTGGTGCCTAGTATCGACGTCGAGGAAACGATCTCGTCCACTAATTAGTCTCTTTGGTAATTATGACTTTTTTCGTTTTGCTTTCATTTTTCTTTTGGTTCTCCTTGACACGTAATTACTGTATTATATTTGGGCTAAATTATTAATCACGAGAATAATCCGACTGCGGTTCAATCGTGCCTATTAGTTATTACAGATTACATTGATCAGCAGCTATTTCCGGCATGTGCTATTTACATTCCATTGCGAATCTGCTTACCTTCCTTCGCGTCGTATACAATTCGCGAACGTCATTTTTATATTTCAAACTGTACTTTGCATCTTTTTCGGTAAATATTATTATCCGGCTGTTGTGCAATTCACTGCAAAACACAAGCGTTTTTATACTGAAGCCGAAATCGTGCCTGGAACTTCTTTACCCGTTTAAAGTTCTCAAAAACCAATTATTACGATACATGTTTCGTAGAGTATGTACAATTTCTCCCGAATTAGGGTATTCCCCTATGATTTTGTTTATTCTGCGCGCGTCGTTCTCATTCTGCGCATGTGCGTATACCAATGATGCTTACGCGCATGCGCGTACTGCTCTCTCTCCCGGTGGTCGCGGGATCGTGCGATTTCACGATAGCTATGATTGAGGTGATAGTGATATTTTTTTTTTTTTTGTATAGTCGTTTGGTAATTATTATGATGATAATAATAATAACAATAATGATGATGATGATGACGATGATGATGATGATGGTGGTGGTAGTGGTGGTGATGCTAGTGGTGGCTGATAACAAATTGTGAAGAGTGAAGTTGTGAAGAGATATGATGATTGGGCAGATGCTTGATGTCGCGGAATGAAAGACGATCTGGATTTACTGTTTTTTCTACGTTCTAGGTTATGCTCTGGATGCTCATCTATGACTGTGGTGCACATGACAACATCGAGGAAACGAACGCTTTACTGTAATACCGTACTGGTCTCGGGTACTTATCTGCTTTGCTGTTATTGGTCGTGGTTTGCCGAGCGTAGTGCAGACAGCGTCCTCTTCTCTGGTGCCTCACTATAATCAGGAAATTGAAACTTGGGTGAGCGGCATAATAAAAATTGAAATAGCTTCTTTTAATAAAAGAGAGTAAAAGTAACAATAAGAATCCGATACGTACCCATGGTCACTTGTGTTTCCATTGGTTGTTACTGTCTTGTCTGACTCTGTATTGTGTGCAACTTCCTTAACTTCAAAATCTTCATCATCTATCGGTTGAAGGATTCTTGCAAGAGACGGTACAGTCTCTGGGCTTGATGGGTTTGATTCTGTTGTCAACTCAATGTTTTTCTCATCCTAGTAAGTCAAATCTTTTGATTTTAGTCCTAATTCAATTCCCAATTTTTTATTTATTTTCTCCAGTGTACTTACCTCCTCTTTAAGTCTGTCTAGTAACCTTCTTCTGTCGATCCTGAGCCTCTCAGCTTGTTCGGCTTGTACAGAAGTTTTTATGCCAGACAATTCTAGCAACGCTAGGTGGGCATCTTTTTCAGATACAGCAGCTTCCAAGGCTTCATGCCTGCAAAGGATAGCCTCATTATTATAATTGTACTATTAGAAAAAAAAAACAAAATGAAACAGGGATAATAAATTTGACAGATATCTTCTACACCATGGATAAGGCTACCTACTTCATCTGATGTAGATCCTCAAGATGACTAATTCTTTCCTCGATAAGCCGTTGTAACTTTTTCTCAGATTTTTGCAGTCTTGCCAATAGAGGTCGACACGTAGAACACTTTAGGGCTGATGCAGTTTGCAAAGAGGCTACCCTCTGCTCTAGCTTCGCAACCTAGTGAATGAACACATTTACTTCTCATAAAAACATATGGTATAGATTTCTAATAGTTCCAAGAAATTGTTCAACACTTCCACTAATTTTAATCTGACATAATATTTCTGAATTAAATTTTAAAGGAACTTACTTTGTCAAGAGCATTGTTCTTGAGATTCTCTTCCAGCTTCAGTCTACGTTCTCCCTCCCCAGCTATGACAACGCTTTCACGTAGTGCAGCAGTAAGTTCCTCAATTCTTTCATTTTTTTCACGAAGCGTCACCTCCAATTCCCTCTCACGCTCCTCTTTGTCCTTGACAACGTTCACAAGTTCCTCAATCTGCTCCAGACCCATTTGCTCACCAAAAGCTCTCTCCAGAGAATCAATCTCATCCTCAAGCTGAAGCACCCTTTCATCCCTGACACGTATCTCTTCCTTCAGAACACCAATATCTTGATCCTCGTATTCGGCAAGTTCCTCTTCTAGGTGAGTCATCTTCTCTCGAACTTTGGAGAGTTTTTCTTGCCATTCCAAGACCTCCTGCTCATATTCCCGTATCCTGTTGTCCTTTTCAGACATGGCGTGCTCCATTTCCTGCATTTTCTTGTCACGCTCCTGAATTTCCTGCTTAGAAGAGCTCAAGGTTCCTTCGGAGTCATCATTTTGACATTGCTCCTCCAGGTTATTTCCTTCTTCATCCTGTTTTCCATCAGGATGCTTCACCTTCTCTTCCTGCCTAAGAAGATCCTTTTCCAGTGAACTTACTCGTCTCTGAAGCTGTTCCAGCCTGTCCTCGCGATCCTGAAGCTTCTGTTTGAGTACATCAACATTATGCTCCTTCACATATTCCTCCAGGTGTATAACCATCTGTTCAAGTTCTATGATTCTAGCCTTGTTCATCCTAAAGTCTCTGTCTTCATTCTTCTGTATCCAAGCTTCAAGTTCAATAATGACCCGCTCCTTGTCATCTAGTTCCCCTTTAAGCTCTCGCAAATCTTTCACATCAGGATTGTGCTTTAGGAAGTCCTCGAACTCGGCTATGATATCCTCAAGTTCCTCGACACGGTTGTTTCTCCTATCCAGTTCAGTTTTTAGCTCCAGTATGCTGTCCGTATCAGAATGATCCTTAAGGAAGTTCTCCAGGTCGCCTTTCTCCCGCTCGAGTTCAAGAATTCTACGGTCCTTGGCTTCCATCTCCATGAGTAAAGACTCCTGGGTGTCCCTCGACGTATCCCTGACTTCCGTTTCCCTCGTGTCGTGCACCTAGGCGTGTGTCAGTGTAATTCATGGCAAGGGGAGGAATAAAACAAGATACTGAAAGATGAAGAAGCAGAGAAACGCAAAGACACAGAGACACCCCACAAGAAATGCCAAAGAGGAGGCGTTGGTCGCGCACTCTACGTGTAAATGGTCATTTTATAATTTTTCATGTTTCTCTTTTGAATTCTTTTCATGTCCAAAAAAACGTTTTTTTTTTCACTGAATAAATGTGAAAACTGATTTTTTTTCGGTGACGCGTCATCAACGACGTCGATCGTTTCCACTTAATATCCGTACGCATAAATATATGCAATATATCTGTGTGTGTATATATATATATATATATATATATATATAGAGAGAGAGAGAGAGAGAGAGAGAAAATGGTATATATACACACATACGTATTATTTTTTAACATTATTATTATTATTGTTGTTGTCTTCTTGTTATTTATCTTTTTTTTGACCTTTAATATCTCCTTTTTTGTCACTTTTGCGCACGTGCCCATTATTTCTTTTTTTTCTAACGCCTTCTCGACTCTCCTGCTTCTTTGTCAGCCTCTTTCCCTTCTCACGTATATATATCTCATTCACTTTGTTGCCGTTAGCTCTATTAATTAATTAATCAGTTAATCAATTATTGTTATCGTTATTATCGTCGCTATTATAATATTAATACGTTAACAATGGTCGTATAGCGTTATGTAAAATAATTATTTGACGTGTGTCTGTCGTTTCGAATTAATTGGGTTAGCTTTAACGTTAATCGTAAAATCGCTTATGCAAATTGTACTAAAAAGAACGGAGAAGGCGTCCCCAACGAAAATCGACCTTAGAAGAAGCTTTTTAGGAATCCGGCGGGTCCCGCCTATCATATCAAAAGAATGAAGTTGAGCAGAAAGTAGTATGAAAAAAATGGAAATAAAGAAACAAACACAATTTTTCATGTTTTTTTTTTTTGTGTGTTCAGTGTGAATCCAGGACAGCGTGGAAATAAGAAATATTTGGTTAGTAGAGAAAAATTTTAAGAAAATTTGATTACTTGCGACTTAAGTAATTTGATAATCAATGCCATTGTTACTTCTGATATTCTACAAGCGTTATTATTTATCTCTTTTTTTTTTTACTGACCTCTTGTTGTTGTGCAGTTGCGGCCTGTTTCAACTTGGCTTGTGCGGCTTTTAGTGCACTAAATTTAACAAGAAAGTATATTTTAGTGCATTTGTTTAATTAGTCGAACAATTCACGGGTCAAGGCAAAAATAATAATGTTTTCTTACTCTTGGAGTTCTCTGATTTGTTTCTCTTTGGTGTTTTGCTCCTCCTGTGACATTTGCACTAGATGAAGTAGCCTCTCCGTTTCGGCAGCACTTCTTCCCGAGTCCTCCTTTGCTTTTTCCAAGTCCTTCTCTGCCTTCTCCAAGGCCTTTTGCATCTCCGCAAGCCGTTTGTCCGGCGACCCACCGCTCTGCAATAGACATAAATACAATTAGTGTGGCTCAACATTTCAATAAGTTTCTTTTAACCAAACAAGAAACTTTACACGGTACAAGTATTAAATTAAAAGCCAGATAATGTTTTAGCAAACGAATATGATCTGCTATATTATATTTTTGCTTGGAAGCGAGTCTATGAATTATTCCTCCTCTCTTCTTACCCGCTGAAGTTGCTGTTCCAGTTGATCCATCTTTGCCTTACGCTTTTTGAGTTCCTGGTCAAGATTCTGGAGCGCCCTCTCCTTCTCTTCTACGCTCTTACTCTTCTGCTCGACGGCCCTTGCTCTCTCCTCTACCTGCTTCCTCTGGTCTTCAATCTGTTTACGATCCTGACTAGCGTCCGCGCCGGCTTTCGTAGCGCCAGCTTGGAGTTTCTTGTTCGCCTCGTGGAGATCCACCTGCAGAAAGGAAGAGTTAGGGTCATTTCGTTTATCATATAATTTCAACAAAGTTGAAGCTATGGTGCTTATAATTCTCTTACGAAATATATTTTCAGAATGAAGCCGTATTCGACATAAAGTATGTGCTAAACATTGCAAAACAATAATAATAATCACTGACACAGTGCACACATATAAAGATACGTATATACAATATGATGGTAATAAAATAAAAGTAACGCATATGATATATCAAAAATATAACGCTTGAGATAACGCATGGTTGAATATGTAATGTGCACCGATGTGCATGCCGTGTGTAACGTTGCATCTCGACTCTGATATAAGAAATTAAAGAAAATAAGACGATGACAAAATATATAAAAAGATAACTTAATACTTTAATTGATCGTCTTTCCGTATTTAAGACTTCTATAATAATATAAATCGAAAGATTAAGTAACGACAGGTGTTCTTATTTAGGACAAAAAGAAATAATACATAGTAATAAAAACATGAACGGTATCGCAGTGCAATTGATCGCGCATGCGCAAGTGCGCGTATATGGTGATGCGCAGTAGAGAGGCGCAGAAATCAGGCTGATCAGGCAGACAGGCAGGCGGTCGTTCAGGCTCCTAACCTGATTTTTCTCAAGTTCCTGACACAGCATCTCAAGCTGCGCCTGGAAGCGTTCCCGTTCGACAGCCGCCTGCTTGACTTCATCACGAGCTGCCTGAAGTTCCTTTCGTAGCCTGGCAGCTTCCTGTCCGTTCTGTTGTTGACCCTGTTGCTGCTGAGACTGTTGTTGCAGTTGCGTCTGCATCTGCTGAATCTGCTGCTGCTGTGCATGAAGTTGTCTCTCCGTCGTTTGGATGCGCATCTGCAAATTAGCGGCAGATCTCTCCGCGGTGTCCGCACGCTGTTTCTCCGTTTCGACAAGCTTCCGCCATTGCTCCAATTGCGCATCTGTCTGTCCGGCCGACGGCGCAGCTGCAAGCTGTTTCTGCAACTCCTGGACACGTTTCTCAGCTTGTTCTGCCCTTTGACGTTCCTTTGTTTGCGCCTGCGTCAGTGTCTGCACTTGCTGCGCGAGACGATGTACTTCTCGCATCTGCGCATCCAGCGCTTCCTTCGCTGCTCTGTCTGGCGTTTGTGCATGCGCACGCTGCTGCTGCAACTGCTGAAGTCGACGGACTTCCTCTCGTTGTTTCTCGAGCTCGGTTTCACTAGCATTCAATTCCTGCTGGAAGTTCATCAACATGTCCTGAGATTTTTCCAATTGTATAACAACCTGATCACGTTCAACTTGCAACTGCTTAGCTTCAGCTTCTAACTTCTCCTTCAGCTTCTCTATCTTCTCTGAATGCTTTTCCCGGTTCTCCAAAATGGCGGCCATCTTGTCACGGTCACGCTGTGCCAGTTGAAGATCGTGCTGAATTCTGGCGACGTCCTCGTTGCTCTGCCCTCTTCTTATTTCCTGTCTCAATGCGTCTCGTTCCTCGTGAAGTCTTGCAAGCTCAGCCGCCATCTTGTCTAATTCTCGTTTACCCGCTTCATGATTCTCCTGCTGTTTAGTTATTAGAATCTGTGACTTCTCCAACTCCTTAGCTAATCTACCAGCTTCCAGCTCCACCTGATCTCTAGCAATTATCGCTTTGTCCAGACTGGCACGAAGTCTCTCCACTTCAATGCTGGCACTTTCTGACCTCGTTTTACCTTCAGTCTGCATGAGCCTTTCCAGTCGTGCAATTTCTACTCTAAGCTTCTCGTTATCTGCTTCTAAAACCTCAGATCTGGCTTTAAGTTTGTCGTGCCGGTCACGTATCTTCTCGGTCTCAATTCTTGCTCGTTCAATCTCCGCCCTGTTCTTTTCCTGCACAGCTGTGGCCTTTGCCACTTCCTCGCGTGCTCTCTCCAGCTGCAGCTGCGATTCGTGAAGCTTCGCCTCCAGCTGCTCTTCGTTAGACTGAATCCTCTTGAGTTCAGTCTCACGAATCTCTAGCCGCTCCCTGAGCTTCTCCACCTCCTGCTGGAGCCTACTACCCTCGCTTTGCCATTTTTCCTGCTCGAACTGGTATTTACCTCGTACACCCTCGGCACGCTCCAGGTCGGCCCGGAGCCTCGACGCGTCTTGCTCAGCCTTCCTAGCGCGGTCCAGCTCAGCCAAAGCCTTGTCCAGTCGGTCACGCAACCTCTCCACCTCCATCTTCGCCCTCTCATGCTCCTCCTTCTGACGTTCCTGGCTCTCCTGATATTTTCCGAACCTGGCGGCATACCTCTCGCACTCCTCCCTGGAACTCTCAGCTTCCACCCTGAGCCTCTCAGCCTCTGCCTGGGCCTTCCTCACCTCGGCCTGCTGTCTGTCGTGTTTCTCGTACATCTTCTCTAACTCCAGCTGCATCCTGGCCAATTCCTCCTGCGTCTTCTCCGTCGCTGCTTGGGCCTTGTTTAGCTGAGAGTGCGCACGCTCTAACTCAAAACTCACTCTCTCGTTATCAGCTATTAACTTCTCACGTTCGTTTTGTAAACGGCGCAGCTCGATCTGCGTCTTCTCGTAACGCTCACGCACCATCTCCAAATCGACTGTCAACCGGTCCAGTTCCTCTTTGGATTTCTCCTCATGCTCTTTCGTACGACCCAACTGTAAGGCTGCTCTGTCATACATCTCTTGGACCCTGGCTAATTCCTCCTGGGCCTTACGTGCTTCCTCGCGACCCTTCAATGCTAACATTTGCTGCTTTTCTGCTTCCAAATTCAGACGATCCTTATCCGCTTCCATTACCTCGATTCGATTTTGGAGACGGTACACTTCGCTTTGAGCCCTTTTGTCAACAAATATCATTTGTCAATGTTTATACAATTGTTTTGAACGCTATTAAGAAATTTTTTTATATTATTTACCTATCATATTTTTCTAACATCTTTTCGAACTCCTTCTTCACATTGTCGCGTTCCTCGTGCGCTTTGTTCATCGAGTACTGGGCCTTTTCTAACTTGTCCTTCAGGATTTCGATCTCCGTAAGAGCATCGTCACGTTCAAGCTAAAAAAAAGTATTTTTCATTTAATCACAACTGTACGTCAAGAAGAATTTTGGAAACTTACAGCAAGCTTTTGATGGGCATTATGGACCTTCTCCCATCGTTCCTTAACAAGTTCCAATTCCGAAGCCATATTTTCTTTCTCGCGTTGCAACTTAGCCATTTGATTCTGTCCGAACTCTATTCTCTCATGAAGCTTCTCCATTTCCTCTTGGAAACTATCTCTTTCCTTCTGAAGTCGTTGCATGATAACCTAATCGAATAAGAACCACAAAATTAATAAATAATTCTTTTCTATTTGTATCTTCATAATATTAAGTCCATTTCACACTTACCTGTGCCTTCTCATATTTATCCTGCAAACGATCTACTTCCAACTGAATAGTTTCACGTTCCTTCTGCATCCTGGCCGCCTGTCCCAAGGCCTTATCCAGTTGACTTTGAACATTATCGAAATCATAATTCTGTTTTTCGCGTTCCAATTGCATCTGAAATTTTTTTAAATTCACCGCATAAGTATCAACATTATTACTCAACGTTCTCACTGTCAATATATCAGCGCTTCGTCACGTGCACATTATAATAAGAGTAACTCACCCTACGGATTTCAGCCTGGGACTTGTCCAGCTTCTCCTGTAGTTTGTCCACCTCGCTCTGGGTCTTATCCAGAAGATTCTGAACTTTGTCCTGCTGCAGCTGAGCCTTGCCAAGGGTCGCCTGGGTACGTTCGAGTTCCTCTTGGGCCTTCTCGAGCTCGTTTATGGCTTTATCCCGTTCACAGTGCAACCGAGCAACCGACGCCTGGGCCCGTTCATATTCATCCCGTAGACTCTCCTGCTCACCCTGAGCATTTTCCAGCCTTGCCTTCAGCCGATATACTTCACCCTGACTCTTCTCGACCTGGGTAAAGACAAATACTTTAGACTCAAAACACAATTCAATGTACACAAGTGAATAATTAATTAAATAACATTAATGATTCGCATATTAAATAATTATTATATTATTTTTACTAAATATTAAATCTAATACTCGACGGCGACGTTAAACATTTTTCTTTTCCTCGTACACTAATTGAACGTAATACCTGCTCAGCAAGACGTGCAGCGGTTTGATAGTAGTTTGCGCAACGTGCCATTTTCTTGATAAATATTTCAAAATTGTACGAAACGAAAAATTTTTATAATAATAACAACTTCCTTTTTAAGTACTGTTAAAAACTGCCGTATAACGCGATCGTGCGGATGGTACGCTGTAGAATCACGTCCGCTCGATCCGTGGTCTAAATCGGTGTGAAATCCGGGCAAGGTCGTGCAATGCACGAGAACCAGGTCATGCCAGGAGTGAGAATGCGGAGTCGTAGTAAAAGGGGTTGGTACGGCAAGGGGCGAGAGGGACAGCGTGGTCGATGAGTGGTGGAGTGAGTGAAACGGAGGCGGAGACAAGAATAGGGTGGAAACAATTGACGAATTGCGGCGGGAGCTCAGCTACGGCATTTCGATAGTCAACAAAGAATACCGCAATGAGATGGTGTCTCAAATATGCCATTGATCATCGACCATCCGATCTATAGATCTTAGTAAAGCAACAGTACGTCAAAAGAAAAATTACCTTTTCTTGAAGGGCCGTAGCTTCGGCTCGTGCCCTCTCGTTGTCAGCCTGTGTAACTCTGAGCTCAGCCTGTGCCCTTCTCAGTTCAGCAGAAGCCTTCTCAGCACGTTCTTGGACCCTGTCCATTTCCTGGGACGAATTGAGAGTGCTACGACCGAAAGTGGTCTGTGACCTTTCAAGATCATGACGAAGACGCTCATTCTCCAGTTCCAGTCTGGTGAGTCGTTGCTTGGCAGCTTCCCAGTCAGCACCACTCCGGCCAACTTCGGACGCAGCCTTGTCCAGTTCAGCTTTACTCTTTCCCAATTCGGACTGCGAACTCTCTAGCTTTGACTCCAGACGATCTTTTTCGGCTTGGGCACGTTCTAATCGCGCGCCAAGTTTTTCCACCTGAAAGCCAGTCTTGGATTGGTGGGATTTTTAACGGACCAGATGGTGGCGCCATCTCTCGGCGGGCCCAAGAACTTTCATATCAAAATCGACACACGCTTAAAACAAACCAACCTCCGATTCCAAAGCGTGCAACTTCATCTTGTACTCTGCTAGTTCTCTCTCGTGCAATTCTCTTTCCTCTTGTTTCTCTTGTTCGGCCCGATCTCGTTGCTCTCGTAACTGCGCCATCTGTTTTTCCTTGTCACCAATTGCTTCCTCCAGACTGCTCAAGGCGCCCTCGCTACTGCAGTGGTGAGCTTGCATAGCTGTCAAACGGGCCCGTGCCATGTCTGCTTGATTATCCTTCTCCTTGAGCAGGGCCTCGAGGCTTTCAATCTGCGAAGGATCATATTGCATGATGAGGTTGGGGACCTTTCGTTGCATTAACGATATCCCCTCGTTAAATACGGGGGTTCGGTTTAGTTACACGCAATTATTTTTATTTATCGCGTGCTTCAACCACGTCGCATGCTGTTATTAAATACGCGGGAGAACTAATAATCTCTGTTATTAGCGAAAAATTGCATTTAATAAGAAAAAGAAAATCGTTACGTTATATTGTACTCTCGAGAATTTTACGTACCTATTGACAATGGCTTTGTCAAAAATTTTTCTCTCCCTCTATGACAAACGTTCCTCTCTGTGCCGACGATCGTTTTGTTTGGGGACGATTGCCGAACGAAGAAATTAAAATTGGAAATACCTATGCGTTCTTTCGTATCGGGGAATACGTTCTATTGATTAAAAATGTACAAATCATATTGAAATTAACAAAAATTTAAACAAACAGAATTAAGAATAAATTTACAAAAATTAACTTAAATTTTACAAAATATTCAATGCGTTTTCATTCAGTGCTTAAGTATATAATAATAAAATAATATTATAACTAGGCTAAAAATAAAAGAAAAATTATTACGCGTAGAATAATATACAAACTTATAAAGGTATATATGGGAGACACTAAAAAGTACGATGGACGATAATAATAATTAACTTAAGCGAAAGGCATAACAAATTATTATGATAATAGTTATTATTAATACAGCATACAATTAACCTAATTTCGCTGAAGATCGGAAACAAGATACAAGAGAGTCGAGAGTGACGCATAGCACGCACGCATTTTTTATATTCGTCACACATTCAAAGTCAAAGCACCTTTAAATTTATAACCTTTACTCACTTTTACCGCGTTTCAATCAACGCGAGTAAACGGACGAGAAAACAGGAATTTCTGGCAAAAAGAAAAAAAAAACAAATATATAAACGAGACTCACCTTACGCTGCAGAACGTTTATCTTGCGATCCTTAATATCCATATGATCCTTCAGTTCGGTAAGTTCCGTGTTCATACGATGTCGTTCCTGTTGCGCCTGCATGAGCGCTTGAGTCTTCTTCTCGATCAGTCGATTTTTCTCCTCGAGCCTTTGCCTCATTTCATCCACCTGTCGACGAAACGAGTCAACGACGATTTCCATCGTTGACGAAAAATAAAGAGAAAAAAAAAGCAAGATATATAAATTTCGCTAAGCGAAACTTCGGGAAGACGCTTGCACCGCCATCTATGAGACCAGTGGCGCCATCTATCGATACGCTTACTAATCTCGACGAAAATTTACCACGAAAATTTGAAAAACCGAGGACAATACCAACGTACAGACTTGATATAACCTAAAAAGAGAAAGAATCACTCACGTCAGCCTGTAGCATATTATAGTGTTCCTCCTTGGCACAGAGAGACTCTTTAAGTACAGCAATATGTCTCTGATAGTCCTGATGCTGTTCCTCGAGTGTCTTCATCTTGGCTGACATGGCGAGAATCTCTTGGTCCCGGCGTTGCACCTCGGTTCGTAGATCATCCAGCTACGAAAAGAGGACCCGTCCAGGCAATGTCAGTCTCTCGAGCAGGGTTGCCAATTCGTCGACAGAAGCGTCACACCGGCCCTCCGCCACTGCCCGAGTATGGATGTAGAAGAACGCCGAGCGTGGCCGCGGTACTCCGATTGGTCGAGATGGATCGATCATTTTTTTACAATTGAAGAGTAATGTGATCGCGCGCTACGATCTTCTAACTGTGTCAATTTTCTTTTTATACATCTCAGCTCGCATAGTCATCTAACGTAACGGGATACTCAATGACAGCTTTCTTTTTTTCTTTTTTTTTTGTATCATCCAGCAGCGCGTCGCGTAAACGTTCTCGATCGTTCGATTCAATAACAAGAGAAGTAAGATGGTAAATAATAATAATAAAAAAAAGAATAGTTTACAGGTCATACTCGGGCAGGGCTCGCATGCAGCAGACCATCGCAAAAATACAGTGTAGTAAGTGACCTCTGCATCGGGGTCTCTTGTTCTGGGTGAAAAAGTGTCAGGAGGTTGAGTATATGGATGTATAATTGTATATTACATATTCATGTAAACTACGTATTCGTGTTTGCGCGCGAGATAAGGCACCCTTTTCTTTGGGCGGATATGATGGATACGGGATTGGAGCAAAGACGATGGGCGGGAGTTTCGTGAGAGCGACGATGGCGACACTAACGACGCTCTCCGAAACTCCGTAAAGCTCGGTACAGGAACAGGGATTAAAGCTTACGTGTCGATTACTAGGTATATGTAAGTATATGTATCACACTAGCTCTAACATCTAGCGTAGGCGCACGCGCACGTTATTATATACAGACGTGTAGCGAAACGGTGCGACCGATCGTTCAAAAGTTAGTCATTAGTTTCCGATAAAGGCCGCAGGAGGCACGACGATCGAACGTTACTCGGTCGGTAATTAAGCAAGCAAATGAATTTATTTTCAACGGGAAAACGACGTGATCGCCATCTCGCGGTAATGCGCCTTAACTACCGGCTCTCTACGTATATATAATACTATTGTACACATAGTACAGTAGGCACACAAGATTTAGGGGAATCCCCTGACCGGGGTTTTACCATTTCTCTAAAGGTACGAACTTCTCGGGACAACTACATGTACGACAAACTTTTATGATTGATAACGCAGACGAGAATTGATGGGTGGGTGGGGAGGTGGG
>NW_014333028.1:19293-26178 GCF_000341935.2 Cephus cinctus
GGGGGGGGGGGGACTTTTTTAAAATGAGATTCACGAAATTTTTTAATGCCCAATAGGAGATGAATTGGATGGCGATGAAACGTGGTGTGATCAGAGGATGATTTTTTTTTAAATGCGAAGAATTTGAAAGAATGCTTCGTTCACCGGGTGAGATTTCTTACCTCCTCCGAAAGCTAAAATATCGGGTATCATATTTAATAATTCTGCGCAGAATGTTATCGCACAGCAAACACTATACTCCGTGCCACCTTCCTAGAAGAATTAACTCGTGGCTCTCGTATTGGCCGTGAGCGTAAACTGGGATGAAAAATTTTTAATAACTATTCCGTCAAGGGATATACCTAATTGCAGTTTCGCGCTGGAGGGTGGCGGAGTTGTCTGCTGCCGTACGTTACTAACTTATTATCGCTAGCTTAAGCCTAACCTTACATTTAATAGTCTTTTTGCATCTTAATATTATGCGGTTAAACGGAAATGTTAAATTTTGGTTCGTCAATGTGATGCAAGATTTTTACATGCAGGTCAACGTAATCGAAATTCAAGGTCGAGACACTTATGGATATATAAAAGAGTGACAAATAATTTTAGCAAGTTTAAGTATTATGCAAACAGTAGTATAGAAATTGAAAGTTAAAGCGTTTCTGTAGACGAACCAAAAATAATTCTCCGGTCCCGCTGGAGAAATGACGTAATAGCACTTTACCACGGATAACATTCGAATTTATAGTTTAATAACTTTTGCGGATAACAATAGCATTTAGCGAGACAAGCACCGAGAGCTCAGTGCAACGCATGCAGCATGCTTCATGGAGGTTATGTTACGTTTGATCATGCTGGTGCAACCGGGGACACGTTACACAGCCAACGCGGCCATATTTTTTTCATTATTTATTTAATTTACGTTAGCATTTTTCCGTTCATATTCGCGGATACTATATCCGCAAAATGTTGAAAATTATGGTTAAAAAAAGAGGCGCGCTTGAGCTCAGGCTCGGTTCCCCACTCCACGAGATAACTCGACAAACCCCGCCCCTTTTGTGAAACAGCCATGAGAATGCGCCGTTACGATTGGCTGGTGTTCAAAGTTAAGGTTATAATGCGTCGGAAGAAGGCGGAACTAGGGTTCATTCAAAGAATCATTGGACGGATACAGACAATAGAGTAGGTGGATCTTAAGAGTGAGAAAGACATAGATTGATGACGTAATGAAAGATAGAGCGATCGAGTACCAATGAAGAAGAAAATAAACAAGGATGAATGCTGGCAGAAAAAAATTAAAAAAAAAAGATGATTGGATGAACGACAGAGAAGGCAGAGAAACATATAAAATGGACGGCCGAGCTGCGAGAGATGCGATAGGTGGTATAAATAAAGTAATAATATGCAAATATCATAATTGCGGCAATTTTTTTTTTCATAGATTTTCACTTCATTTCTATCATATTTTTTTTCTAAGGTTTTTAATCTTCCTCTTATATCGCTTATGCCGCTGATTGGACTTTCGTACGTGTTTGGTTAAGATAGGATGAGCTTATGATGTCTCTCGTATTTCAATGAGTGGCGCTGCATTCGCTTCAAAGGGAATCCCCCGCATTGCACAGAGCGACCCTCCTTTCGTTACAGATTGAGTGGAACGCTCCGTGTCTGTAGTCTTAAAACTTTTTTCTTTTGTCTTTTTTTTCTTTTTATTTAGCTTACCTATCAGATACGTGCGACGTGTTTCGTCGATAATTGATTTTCGATACGATTCTTTTTTCTTTATCTGTATACATAGTCAACATTGTTAGAATATCTCAAAAAAGGATCAACAGGTTTTATTCGTTATCTCTTCTCTCGCATACTTTTTTTTGGGGGAAAAGGTGCTCCATTTACTATTTTCTAAAAAATATGTTATCCCTCTCTCGCTTCTAATGAAATGTCCTTGTTATTTAGACAATGGATAAATTAGAGCGCGATTGTTTGACGACCTACGACACCTTCCTTCGCTGCCGCCGTTTGCCTTCACCTCAAATGTTATAGCGAGGATTACATAATCGATTCGAAAATATATATATTTTAAATATAGATAATCATGATCGTTTCTGAATAATGGTAGTGAGGAAGAGGTGAATTTTGTAAAAAGCAAAATCAAAAGAAAAAAAAAAGAAAAAAATTAGATTCAATTTTTCCGTCGATAAAACAATTTGATCCTTCATCATCCCGTTCGATCCGCTAGGTGGCAGCCCGGTTTTACAAAGCGTTAAAGATTCCTCAAAAGCCCGATCAACGTCGATAAACAACCTGAATCATCAAATATGCAATTCAGAATTTCTTGCACTTCTTAGGAGTAGGACTGGGATGACGATCTGGTCCATCCTGTACAACTGTGATTGATGGAACTTCGTACTGAAAGTGACGATGGCAGTAGAGTCGGTGAGAGTTGACGGCGGCAACATCGGCGAGGGTCGCAGGATAATGTAGATTATTATTATTATTATTATTATTATTATTATTATCATCATCATCGTCATCCGACTGGCCGTCGAACTCCTAGAGGACGTCGTTCTTTTCGATGCGGACGTTGTCGATGAAGAAACTTACTTGGCGTTTAAAGTTGAGATCGTGCTTGTTGAAGGTGTGCGCATGCAGAGCTAGGGCGCCAGCAGCGGCCGCGGGTTCTATTTGTTTGAAGTGTTGCTGTTGCGATAGTATGGTAGCTTGGGGTTGTTGTAACTGATGATGATGATGATGATGATGATAAGTGGTGGCAGTGGTTGTGGTGGTTGTGGTGGCAATGGCGCTAGTACCGATACCGGTAGTGATAACTGACTGATGATGATGATGATGCTGTAATTGATGATGAAGCTGTTGTTGCTGTTGCAGTTGTTGCTGGTAATGCTGCTGCTGCTGCTGCTGCTGGTGCTGATAGTGCTGCTGATGAAGATGATGAAGATGATCGGTGTATCGGTCGGTATACGGATTGGCGACCCCGGTGGTGGTCCCCGCCGAGATACCGGCAAGGCAGGAACCCGGCGGCGGCGCACCTGTCGAACCGTCAATTAACGAAGTGGTTAGTGCGCCCGTACGACCGTACGGCAGTGATAGGGAGAAGCCCGTCGACGTCGTCGTCGTCGCCGTGGTCGTCGTCACGAGCATCGAGACGCTGGTTGGTCCCCTGGCGATGGCCACGGCGGCGGCATTGAAATGCTGATGGCCAAACGCGTCGACGGCAAAGCCACCACCAGATGGTGCTCTCCACATTGTACAAACGGGCCCGCTCTTATCGATACCTGCTGGAACGAGGGCGCCACCTCCGCCGAGGCCGAAGCTTACGACGCCGGTAGCGCCACCACTCGGCACCGCCGTAGCCTTCAGTAGCTGCTCCCGCAATTTTCCTCCGCACTCCCGGATCCTCTGGAGTTCGGCCTCGAGGAGGCCCACCTCCTTCTCCAGATTTTGTATGCGCGCGTCTTTCGTCTCTAGTATGGCGGTCAAGGTGGTGCTACCGGGCACGCCGCCCGGTACCGCCACGCTTCCGCCGAGGACCGTACCGCTGCTGGCACTTCCGGCGCCGACGACACCTCCGACGCCTCCCCCGGCGACCGGCGCCCCGGAGGATGCCGTCGAGGCGTACGCGAGCTCCAGCTGCGTCTGGAGGCTCTTCAGCGTCTCGTTCGTCGCTTTGAGCTCCTTATAACAAGCAATACTAGAGTTACTCGCGGTGCTCGTGTCTTTAATCGTGATTTTAGTGGTGGTTGTGGGTATTTCTTTTTTTTTGGGTCGTGACAATGATTGTGGTGGTCATGATATTTTGACTTTTGGTCGTGATATTTGTGCTGGTCGTGACAGTGTGAGTCATTAATGATTTACGATAATGTGATGATGTCGAATGCTCAAGAAGGTTATGGCCAGTGCCCATGTGAGGTTAAAAGCATCCATGGGTGTCGGTCGTGTCGAAAATTCGAACGCTCACCCAATATGTTTTTAACCTCGACATTGTCGTTGGCGCTGGTGTAGGAAAGCGGAAATGGTTTTGTTTTGCGCTGCGCCCCGGTTGACGAAAGAAAAGCGACGTTCCGCCGAGTCGTCTGTATATCATGATCCCTCTTCCGGTTTACATCTGTGATTCTCCAAACGTTTTTCCTCTCTCTGTCTCTCTCTCTCTCTCCTTCTTTGCCGACGTGCGTTCCATTCGGAATTCCTTCGTGTCAACTGTCTTTGTCGTTCTCTCCCGTAGCATTTCTCGTTTGCTCAGTTTCTAGGTGACGTTGTCGGCGTTTCCGCGGATTATCTTAAGACGATTCGATTTTATCGAACGCGATTCCATTTTTTTTTTGTTACAGAAAATACATCCGGCGTATTTCCTTTATATCTGGCTCCTCCCGACGCTGGGCGTCGCCGCAGTTCTTTCGCCACCGCGACGTGCGGCTGACATATTGTCCATCCACGTACGGCGTGTCCGTCGACATTCTCTCGATATCCATATTTTTTTCACTTTCATCTCATTTTCGTAGAATCGTCGATTTTTGTTGGGGCACTAAAAGAAAATTCATACCGACACAACAAACGGCATCCCACTTGTTTACAACGGTGGCGCCAACGCTAAATGGACAAGATCTCACCAGTGGAATGGACCAAATTTATAATTAATTTAGCCATGGGCGATGGCAAGGTACAATCCAATTATGTATTACGTATTAAGTTGTAGGGTAGTTTTGAAAATTGAGAATTGAATACGACCGATTTGGCGTGTACGAGCATTGCAATTAAGAGAGGAAGCGTGCTGAAGTCGTTATATAAGGTACACAATTTCCACCATAAACTACGAAATTCAAGTGAGTTGAAAAAATATATGATCGATAGTAACGCCAGCATACGCCTCGCTCTCCAAATTCATGACCTGCTCAGTAGGAATGTAGATATCTATCTTACCGATTCTCGTAGGAACATGTATGTATGTAAAAAAAAGGATGATATAAACAGAGGTATGCGACGAAGTCGAAAAATAATGTACATATAAATGACGCTTGAAAGAAGATGAAACGTGAATAATATGCGGTTTGCGTCCCGGGCACTCTTGAAATAATTTTCATAATTTTTCACGAGAGACCGGGACAAGATTTACAACGGTAATCGCAAAATCTTTAGCAGAAAAATTGGCACTGTTGTCTATATCTCTTTTAGGGGTGTGCCAATCACGGGGGGCGTGTCCATAGCACGCACGAGGGGCGTTAGCTATATTTGCCCCGCCCCCTTTCGGTCAATATGCCTAAGGCATGGGGCGGGGTCATCTTTGTACCCGCCCACAAGCGGAAAACTTGTGTATGAATGTCAAAAAGTTTGCAGATAAAATCGCGATCTTTATAAAAGGTATATTGTATATGTGATTATGATTACACATTATGTGTACCGACAGATATGAACATGAATTAAGAAATGATCGGATTAAGAGTAAGAGTAGTAGAGACACGGTGTTATACATTCAATGGAGCGCAGAAGAGCTGAGCAAAAGGTGGTGCAGGGTTCTCATTCCGTATAATATAGTGATTATATAAATATATACAACATATATATAGTATATGCATCGCGTTATATAGTGTATATATACTTTGTATATATGTATATAGTATGCATGTAGCCTGGGATATATCAAGCTTGAAGAGCTCCAAAAAAAGTGCCATATATGTTATCTATATAACGCTTGGGGAGCTCTTGCGGTAAAATCGTACTACTAATTTATATTTAATATTCTAATTCGTTTCGTCACCGAAATTTATGAGCGAGCAAATAATTGCTTCTCTATTAATTTAAAAAAAATAGTTACTACTCACGTTTCGCAAATGCACGATTTTATCATATACGACGATAAACATGTATCACGATTTTTACGCGAAACGTAGAGAGATAACACACTGCATAATACATATACATATATATATCAATTATATATATAGTTTATAAATAGCGCACAGAAAAGAAATAGTACGGAAATATGAATGGTGTGATCAAAGAAGTACAGCGGAATATGAGGGTGACGTTGTTTCTGTAATTAGTATGCAGATGGCGCAAGTGTACACGTGGTATAGATATATGATTCGCGCTCTGCTTTACCGACGGGTAAGGGAGTATCCACCGTTTCAGCTCTCATTTATGATATCCCGGCAGCTTTGAAAAAGTATAATTACGAATTTTTACCGCGATGACGCTTTTATGTAAAGTGTACCTGCACCCAAGCTTTCGCGACAGCCTACTCGTTACTCAAAATCCCTTTTGACGATTGTCGGTAATAGTAGATGCACAGTGATGGCGGTTGACATGGTAGTACTAATAACAATGGTGTGATGGCGCTAGTGACGATCTATGGTTAATTTTTCCTTTAATGTTCGGTGAATGAATTTATGGTGTGTGGGCGAGTGTAGGGGTATATTATATTCCCGTAAAATTACGCTAAATGAGATCTTACCACCTACACATCCAAAGCAGCTCATTCCACGCTTACTCATTTCTTTTTTTAATAACGCTTATACGGACACAGACGTATATATATATATATTCTCTGTTCTCTGAAGACTTTTGTATCTGACTGCATTTATAATTCCTCGTTCTTCTTTCGATTGGGGTTACGCTTTATTCCCCACCCTCCCACCTTAATTATATCACGGTCTATCAGATTTCTTTTTCTTCTCTTTTTTTTTAGGGCGGAACATTTCATTATGGACAAGACTGATATTGACGTGCAGCTTCAATATTATGGATCTACCGGGGCGGATAGCTGTGGGTGACGGAAGTAGTAAATGAGAGAAAGAGGGGAATGAGGGATGACAGAGAGAGAGAGAGAGAGAGAGAGAGAGAGAGAGAGAGAGAGAGAGAGAGAGACAGAGAGACAGAGAGACAGAGAGACAGAGA
>NW_014333028.1:26263-32420 GCF_000341935.2 Cephus cinctus
AGAGAGAGAGAGAGAGAGAGAGAGAGAGAGAGAGAGAGAGAGAGAGAGAGAGAGAGAGAGAGAGAGAGAATGAGAAGAGTCAGGAAGAAAGAGAAAGAGAGGAAGGAAGGGAGAGAAAAGAAAGAAGAGAATCTAAAGAAAAAGGAAAAAAAATGTAAATTCCGATAGTTCACGTCGAGTTGAAAAATTAATTAAAGCGCAGCGTTAAGCGCTAATTGACGGTAAATTCAAATCTGCTCTTATCTCTAATTTTTTTTTCTTTCTATTTCTCTCTCGTGCATGGACGAGATTCACGTTCATTAGATTCTCTTCAACTTGTTCAAATACGATTAGTGGTTGATCACTGCTGCCTCAGGACTGCACGATGGCTTTCAGTCGATTTGGGAATCGCGCGACGATCTAATATGGCGGGTTAGGTTAGGTTAGTGAAAGATACAGGCATCGAAAAAGTGCTCAAGTGCTACACGAGCATGTCCACATAGCGAGGTAGGCAAACGCGCGCAAGGCACAAAGTGGAAATAGTAATAGTAGTAGCAGTAGTAGTGGCAAATAGTAACAGTGATAGTAATAGTAGAATAGAAAATAGTTATAGTAACAGCAGTAAAGCAGTGCAACACGCGAGATGGACACCTAGATCCCCTCGCTTAAATTCCTTTTTGTTTTTCCTTTCTGTACATCTTCCATTTTCGTATTTCCCTTTTTTTTTCCTTTTTCCTTTTTTCTCCTTTTCGTATCCAATTGCGTTTCCCGTGATTTTTCACGTCCGACTCAACTATATATATATATATATATATATATATATATATATATATACATATATATATATGTACTCAAGAGCAACGTCAGCAATGTCGACCCAGAGTTCACCTAGTGCTACGTCTCTACCAGGCAAACGGGACACGAAGTCAGCCCCATATATAAATATGAATGACCAATAAAGAACAAAATGCATAAAAATACCGACTTTCCGTAATTTTAAAACGAATCTCCAATGCACGATGCATTTCCAATCCACTGATTTAACCGCTCTGCTGGTAATCGCTACTAGTTACGTGACGCGCCACAGAGATGGCAGCACAGTCGTCCATCGTATTCGATCGAACCTCACTCGGAATAACCTAATCTATGTCTGAACGTTCTGCAGCTCCGTATGTAGATAAATTAATGTCGTCCCATCGCTCTTCTCAAATAGTTTTCATAAATTTTCGATAATAATCACGGCGCGACTTCGTGTCCGTCGGAAAAGATATGTACGGCAAAGCAAAACATCGACACCCGCGACATCCGTCAGTGGCGCGCGTGTCGCTATCGCGTACTCATACAGCACCTCTCAAAAGTATCATACCGAGCAGTAAAATAAACGGCACACGGATAGCAATGGCAGAGTGCATTTTTTTTATAGTACAAGAGAGAAAGTGGATCGGTGGCGGTTAGTGGTTTTAATGACGGTAGTGTAGATGGCGGTAGTGTAGAGCATACATTTGCTCGTCTTTCGTGTTTTCTTTTTCTCTCTGTATAGTGCGCCAAAATAAATCTGCGATAAAACGTATTTATGTACGGCGTATAAGTGTTCTGTGTGCGCATATATATATATATATTTTTTTGTAAAATGTCCATATGGAAATTGTGTAAACGTCCGCGACTCTTACCAACGACCAGGGTCAAATGCTTCGCCTCGCATTGAACATTTATAGGTTATGTTCGAAAAGGGCCGACCTTACTCGAACTAACTAATGCCGAGTGTGACAGATGTTGACCGATCGATTGGTAAGGGACGCGAGTCGCGCGTTGTCTTTCGTTTTTTTTCTCTTTTTTTTTTCTACTGGCAAGCAGCTACGTACAGAAAACGTTCACGAGGCAAGATAATCGACAAGTAACCGAAAGTGTCACGGGTAGAATGCTTAAGGACCTGCTTCTGGATAGTCGACTGCATCTGCTGGAACATGATCCTTTCCTCCTCCTTACCTGGAACAGGATGGAAAAGCTCTCGAAAACTCTCCCGCAAGGTTGGGGCTCGAACTTGTTTTTGTTGTAATTGTTAATTAAAAATATATTTATTTCGATGGATTGTCCGACAAAAATAATACGAATCTATAACGCCATGAGCTTGTAAGATTAGGCGTTAAAAAAGATGCGAAAGATGCTAAGATATTTAGTGAAAAAAAATCGCGTTGACTGGCAACCATTTTTTTGTATTCATTCTAATCTCCTTTTTTTTCCCCAGTAATCCAGTTTTCACGAGACGCATTGCTGCATATTTACGGACACGTGTAACAGGGTTCAAATTACATTCCGTAAAATTTAAGGGTGCGAAATTGTCCACGACTGTGATACCAGCAAGTCACGCTCCTGGATTTATAAAAATATGCCGTATCCTCTTTGTTTACGCGACCCTTACGCGACAGTATCTACCTATATTACGTTAGGCGTTTATGAAGACTCAGTAAAAAAAGAATTTAACGATCACTTGCCTTGTAAACGTGCCACAATAATTCGATATCAATTTCATAGCGAGGAATCGATAACCGACCGTCAAAATATCCGCCAGCTGTCAATGTGGAAATATTGGAATTTAAAAAGAACGTACACCGATCGCGCCCATAGACAATCATGGACAAGTTCGTTTGAAAAGATGAAAAACCGTTACGAACCCCTGGCGGCAACGTTGCTAACTATTTTTGGCTTATACCTGAATCTTATAATAGGCCAGCATAGACATTGACGACTGAAAGATGTATACTTAAAAATTGACCAATCATAATAGACATTCCTGACCTTTTCACGTTGTTCAAGAGTTTTCCGACGCTCTGACGGAAATATCACTAACTACTGGATCCTGGCCAGTGCTTGGATCTTATAATAGATACCAGAAGGCAGTCACGTGAAAGTTTACTATATCATACCGAGAGGGCATTCTTATCTCAACAAGATATCATATAAAAGAACTAGTATCAATGACGGCCATAACCTCAATTATCAATTACTTTTGTTATCTCCCATTAGATTCACGATGCTCACAACTGTTATATATCCCGGAGTGCGTCGAACTCCAGTCAGATGGACTTGGCCGGACGTGGCCCTTACGGAAAATGGCGGAATGCCCGCGACAATGTATTCTTACGTAAAATGCAACCGGTTTGGATATGCGCCAATCCCGATCCGCAGGTTGTTGGCTCGGATGATACAAAAATCAGTGGCACTCAAGGCTACGTGAATTACCGTGATTACCGGGAAACAGAGGTAGGAGAGGGGGGGTGGGGGTGGCAAGAAGAGCCAATGCCTCTTTTTCTTATTTTCTTAAACGAACAAACTCATAGCGAGACGGAAAAACCCATACAGAGTAATACGACCAAGATAAGCGCGGGAAATTCAAATTTTTATATATGAAAAATAAGAAAGAACTCACCCATTCCTTTGTTCTGGAGCATTTCGAGGAGCTTCTTGATGCTCTCGTCTCGAGCTTGGAGCGTCTGTTTTTGCGTCTCTATTCTCAGTTCAAGCTCCTGTAAAGATAAATAAATAAATAAGCTCGACGCATCTACATTATACACAGTCTATGTAGATTCTTAGTTTCGATAGCGTCAGATCCACAAAAACGCTTATTCGATAAGTTCGCGGAGCAACGGCGTAGAACGAATATATTATTTAACACGTCATTGGCCACCTAGCGGATTTCAAGGGAAACCGAAGCGCACCTATATAAGTTATGCACTGAGGTAACACTGGATATAGATATCGATATAAACTGTCTGCATAATCTGGCTGGTGGCCAAAGAGCTACCAGTTGCATCGTCTAGGTTGCGGTCGTCGAGGACGTCGGGCGTCGTTCGTTCGTAGCGATAAAGCGCGTTGCCAATTAATCAGTCAGGTCGCGAACTCTACCGGATTTCAGCCGAGCCAAGATTTCGCTGGTAACATTGGCCGAGAATAAAACCAGTACGTTTAACCTCTGGCAGCACAAAGAGACTTTGACCGGTTAAACCGAAATTACAGCCGTACAGGCAAACATCAGGCATACAGGCAGCATCAAAACATAACCTAAAATCAAGGTGCCTGCGCCATGTGTGTATAATATTACACAATGAGAGATAAATAAGAAAAATTGCGCATGAAGCAAAATTTTTATACTTTTAAACAGTGATTCAAATTCTTAGTGTATTATCATGTAAGCCTGCAATTTTTTTTCCTTTTCTAGCATTTTTTTACCCTTCCCACATTCAGAGGGACGTCTTTAAATGGCTTCCTCTAAAATTCTTACGTGTCCATACTCTTCTAGGGAATTTTTATACACGGTGAGCATAAATAAAAAGACGGAGCAATCCTTCAAACCCAATATACATTTTCTAGGGGATTTATATAGAGGGCAACTCTTTTATTAACGCTTGTTATCATTATGCGTTTATAGTCAAACGACTATATATATATATATATGCATTGTGCATGGATGCTTATATTTTTATGTTACTTGCTCTATGATAACATCAATGATAACGTCTAAAGCTCTTTATAATCATTCTATCGCGTGCATAGACTTTGCAATTTCATTCTTAAGTAACGCGTGGAAATTTTTTTTTTTTTTTTTTATTAGATTTATTGATTTTCTTCACTGACTTTTTTTTTAACGCATGATTAATCCAGTACTTTGTGGTTGATTATCTTATTTTGACTACCGGATAAATATCAGATAGTAATAAGTTATTTGAGATTACATAGTTCCCGAGTGTCATTCGCTTTCTTTTTACTCCCTTATAAATCCAGAGAGCGAACCATTATCGTCCCCTGACAAAACCCTCATATTGGATATCAAGAGGAGCCTTATTGGACTGAGAACCTTCATTTTCATCGTCCATTTATTTGACTGCGAGAAACAGGGATAAAGTTTCTCAAACAATTTTTACTGGACACCCGTTATACTTCGTACCTTACAATTAATATAGTGTTGTATTGTATCTTCCCTTAGAGGCATTCCCTGGTAAATTCCATTAGAAAAAAAAAAGTCCAGGTTTCTCAACCATTCTCGAACCCCCGACCGACACAGCAACAGCTGCGTCCGATTTCAATTCCCTGAAGTTTGCCGAACGACCGAAACTTTCTGACCCGACGTCAAAGTAAAAAAATTCGATAACCACTAGGGAAACTATTGGTTAATAGAAATTTGCAAGTCTTGCCAGTATTATTTGTCTATCACGATGAATTACCATTAAGCCTCATTGTTGCTCCATGCGCGCCTAACTTCACGGTAGTAACAATAATTTGAGGTTATCCTATGAATTCGTCCTATTGAGAAAGGAAAAGTTGCCGCAATTAAAAATGAAAAAAAAAAATTATTCTGCACGTGAAAATTTGTGCCGTGAAAAAAAAAATTTAATGACAAAAACCTCTATTATATACAAAATTGCGGTTATAAAAATAATTTCTAAAATTTTCTTCCTCTTCGTATTGTACGCAGGCGCAGCTAGAGGACTATCGATAGAATAATTGTTTAATAAAAATTTTGGAAAACCGATACGTTCTCTCACCTTTATGGTGTCACGCAAAATGGCGATTTCCCGCGTGAGATGTTCGTTCTCGTTATAAAGAACTTCTATTTGCTGTTGCATCTCGACGCTGGGTCCGCGCATCCTCAGCCTGAGCTCCTCTTCCAGTTGTCGAACCATCATATTTTGTTTCTGCAAACGAAAAGAAGAAAAAAAAAGCACATTAATCAACAGACAACAATAAAAAGTAAATTAAAATAAATTTGACAATTTCCAAAATTTCTCTCAAACAGTCTTGTATACATTTTCATTTCTTTTTATCGCTATAACCTAACCTAACCCAAAACTAACCAAAGTATCGTAACCTTCGACAAAGCCTTAATGAACGTCAATCCCAAACTTCAGTTCCAAAAGTAAATCAAATTTACGAAACACGTGGTCTGGCATAGCCAACGGCACCGTTACTATATACCGGGCGAGTACGCCGACGAAAAGACTACTCGGAAATGTCCAATAGCTCTGATTGACCCAGTTCTGTCGGGTAGCAGGGAGGCCTTGTGCTGTGTGACGTCACGGGCTTGAGGTGTGGTCCCCGTGACGTCATTTGCTCATAATGAAAGCACCCTATCACCACCACCCTTCATGGAATTCTCATCGAGCCTTCATCCCCCCCCCCCCCT
>NW_014333028.1:32509-40304 GCF_000341935.2 Cephus cinctus
CCCCCCCCTTCTGGGCACCCTTATACATGCATACAACAGTATGCAGCCTATTGCACAATAAATACTATACTACAAATGTATATATACACACACACAATATATCAAACTAACCATTGCAATTACTCATTCTAACCGGTTGATTTTGTCGTTATTTTTAAACCGCCCCTTTAATGGCTTAAATGGTGTATATGGCACTTTGAGTATATGCGATGCAATTTAACGTGTGAATTCGATAATGGGAGAAAAGAATGTTATACAGATTATTATTATACGATATAAACAATGATACTTTAGGGTTACTGAATTGCTAAAAAATTGTAAGTCACATGACGGTAGATATAAAAAATTGGATTACGTGGTAATCTCATAGACAGTTGTTATCGATGCTTGTTTCTACTGACTATAGCATGCACCTGGGGATTTAACGTATTAACCCAGTTCTAGGATGAGCCGGGATGCACTTTGACCTCGGTCAATGTATTCTTATCGCAGACTACTCCCGGCAGAGACGGAGGCCACCAGATTACGTCGCGCTGTGCACCTGTGTGTCGTTACAAAAGTCAATTGGTCCTGCGTTGATGCCAGTTACAATTATTTTCAACGACCACCAGTTTCAATTGGTCAGCCTGGCTCTAGGACAGATACTTCTGTCTATAGATGACCCGAGATAATACCTATTCCTGCCTGACACAACTGTCAGGCATTATTGAATCGACAAAATTATCTGAATTCCAGATAACGATACTCGGCAACCAGTAAATACATAAAAGTGATTTCTGGAAAAAAAAAATTGTTGATTACCGAAAACAAAAAAAATTTTAATTCCAAAAAGCTGTCAAATACCGCAATGATACACGTGTCACGTGGATTCAGTATGATGGTGTAAATTCGTGATATAAAAAGTTGCATAGTTAGAAAAAAAAAAAAAAGAAATTTCTTCTGATGAACCTAGGTCGGGAGCACCCAAGGATGCATGTTTAGATGGTGGTTTAGAGTTTAAACGAAGCCCTTCTTAAGACAAGATCCAATTACCGATCGGGTAAACCCTATCGCAGCTCTCCTCATTACGACGAAGGTGGCACGCACCCTCGAGTGCGAAAAACGAAGGTTCCTTACGTCAGCGACGTCGTAGCCGAACGGCGTCGGGACGACGACGCCGACGACCACCAGCCAGAAAGACACTCGTAACCCCGGGGTCGTCGTACCCGGAGATCGATCTCTTCCCAGAAGCAGCTTTTCGAGTCTGCGAGCTCGTCGGGTACTGGTTGGCTGACTGGATGACACCGTCTGACTGAAGCTTGGTTTAGGTTAGGTTAGGTGTACTGGTAGCCAGTAAAAGCCATTCGAGCAGGTAACCTAACTTGAACTGACTCTCGTTCGGATATACTTGAAGGTAGATGCATAGTCACTGGAAACTTCGTGCTTCTAATCTCATCATCATCAGCAGGAACCCGATTGGGGGTCTGTCATGCAAGCTCAGAAAAAAGTATAAATTTTTTTTTCTCTTAATGATCACGAGCTTCGTCGAGAATCTCGAAAGTTTTTTTTTTTTTTTTCAATTTTCTTACTCGTGATCATCATCATGGTTCCGGGCGATCACCGTTCTTGATTATTAGAGTCATCTGTCAATGACAGCTGTATAATTTAGCATAAATCGAAGTCTCGCGATTAAAGTTTACTCTTAGGAACGTGGGGCTTGGGTTAATATGTTTCGAACCTAACTCGACCTCGCTTGACAGATGTGTCACGAGTGACGTATGTTCTGTTCCATAGCCGTCCGACCTAGACAGTCTGTTTCAACAGCTGACAAAGTGTCAGTAGGTACCGAGGGCTTTGACTGGCTTAGTACTGTCTAATAGGGGATTGAACTACGAAGGGGTGGTTATATGAAGCGTTTTGTATCGTGGTGGGGTTGGTATGATCAATTAATAGGGTATGGCTAAAAGTGGTTTTGGGAGGTTGGATTGCGTTTGAAGTAAGGTTATGCTGTGTTGGGTTGGCTGGTCTGAAGTTGACGCAGATGGTGGTTTGCGGGTTTGGGCGTGGGCTGAGAAAGATACGGGAAGGTCAGCCGGTTTTCATTCATGAAGTGGTTGGTCAGCTTGAAGGGTGTACACTTCTCGCGTGTCTTTCTGCATCCTTGCGGTCGTTTATCTTTTGGCAATCTTAAGGGTTGGCTCTATGTACAGTATTATTGCGTCTGTATTGGCATATTTGAGTACACTCGGTTGAGGAAATTTTTTAAATTGCTTTGAACGAAATGAAAAAAAAAATGAAAACTTGAAAAATTTCGTGTCTCTGAGTTAATCGCGTAATTACTGAGAAAATGGAGAACAGCGATGCCAATGTTCAGCATCTCTCGCATGATAATGCGAAAACGTGCTTATAAGCTTGATTTAACGATGAATTATAAAAGTATTATAATCAGGGATAATACCATGCTTTTAAGTACGTAAATTACGGAGACGGTATAGCATCGAACGTTTTCTGGGTCGTTCCAGACGATAACAATTAGCGTCCGGAAATTCTTGAAGCACCCTGTACGTGTTTGAGATACACTCCATTTCGAGTATATACCAAAAGAAATTTTTTTTGCCACCTATAAAAACGTCAGATCCTATGAGAGAGTAAAAAAAAAATTTCAAAAATTCATATTTATATATATCTTCAAATATTTTCAAAATTTCTATCAAACTCGTATCACCTGTCACATCGACACCAAAAAAATAATTTAACAAAAGAAAATGAACTGAATCCCCCCCCATGACTCGATGGATCGTTAATCGTATAGAGCACATATATATAAGAGTAGATAGTAATGCATCTTTTTTTCAAAACACTTTCATTCTACCGCCACAAGTATAGAACGGGGTATCTTCGAAGGGAACATGGATTGAGTGTGCCAACAATATAGGAGTGGGGGTAGTATTGAAGAAGGGTCGAGGGGAGGAGCAAGGGAAAAGATGGTGATAAACCCATCCCCTCTCTTCCCATACTAGAGTACTACGACGGAGTAGTGGAAGGGATAACCACTGTACCAGGGAGTGGGGATAAGACCGTCATGGTGGGGACGAGAGGGGAATAAACGTCGCTCGATACACCTTTGCCTCTGCGAATCCGCCATTAGGTCCCCCTACTTTACCCCGTCCCTCCCCTACCAACCTCACTCATGCCCAATTCTAATGCCTTGGGCACCCCCCTCCCTCCGCCCACTACGTCAATCATCAACACTGATACTCTACATTCTGTACTCGTACTTTCATCCCCTCCACTGTCGTATGCTACCCCCACCATTTGCCGTGCACACTCAGAAAACGAACGGCGAAAGCTCAAGTCAGATCGTGCCTGCGATTGTAAAGGGGATGAATGGTAACTAGGTTTCACTGGACGGCACCAGTGACCGAGCTTGGTGCGAAGTTTGGTTGTAAATTAAAATCTTTAACGAATGTCCGGAAGTCCGAGTGAATGGAGTTGGGGGGAGGGGTGGGTGGGTCTGTAATTAGTTTTTAGAGGGGCTAGAGAAAATATATTGGGCCCTCGATGATTTCTGCGGGTACTTCGGTTTAATGGCGAGGGCTGGTTATGGCGATGGTTGTAAGTGAAGTAATGATAACCGTGGGAGTATTAGGTGGACTTAATTCCTCTGGGCCAATATTTCTGACGAACTTTTAAGGTAAGCGACTGAGGGGTTGTAATACGAGGGTGTTACGGAAATTACTGTAGGGACTTGACTGGGTTTTTTTTTTAAATTATTTAAATTTAATACAGCTAAGTTATTCGTGATGGTGACGGTGATAAGAGTAAGTTTAATTTTTTTTTTTTTTTTAGAAAATTAGTTATTCCCTGTTGGTATTTCTGATCGGTATTAATTAATCGCGAGCGGTGTTCAGGACTTTCGAATATCTACCAAGTAATTCGATCGAAGCCTCAGTGGACCTAAGAGGCAAGTCTCGAGTTTTCGTGAACATCCGACGGCGAAGCTGTGTGAAAAATTTGAATGAATTTGCGAGGGTACCTCGATGATGCTGAACGTAAGTTAGCTTATACAGGGTATAGTAGAACGAGGACCATTTTACGGGAGAATAATTAACGTCGCTTACTTTCAAGGTTCAGTTGGTGAAAACGAACCTGAAGCTTTCGTCGCGGATGACTTCACGACTAAGAGTTCACGTAAACTTTGAGATTTAATATTAAAAAAAAACAAGGGACGAAAAATACAAAATATAAATATACGTAACGATGCAAATATTTTGACTTTATTCCAACAAAAAAAAATTATTTTCTTTTTTAACAACCATCGTCCAGTCTGATGAAAATACTCCGATAGCTGCGGACTCACGGGTACGATTATTTATTTTTATAAATTGGCAACGCGACGTATATTCCACCGTTTTGTCTGCCAACCAACTCCAACTATAATATTCAATGTCCAAGCGTTAAAAAAAAATGAAAAGCAAAAAAAAGGTGAATGAGAACGCCGCCAAATGAGGACGCTCACTTATATCCACATACAAAGTCCTTTATATACTATATAACAGAAATATGTCAGTTTCGATTACCCCGTTTAACCCCATTTCGTCGGTAATGATGCTGAATGGAAGATAATAGTAATAATAAAAGATAAATCTACAGTAATCATCCACCTTCCACACCATTCAGTCTTATGAGTCATATAAGTCATTGATGAAGAATCAATCATCAATAAAGAAATTTTAACTAGAAAAAACTAAATGTAACCGTCGCCCATGCTTCCATTACATTATACAAGGCGCTGTCAGACTCAGTCTTGACTGCTCGAGTCATAAGAATAACGCGCAATCTCCGTAGGACGTTCCAAGAAAAGCAACGAATCTGTATCGTTATTGTCACAAGGAATATAATAATCTTTACGAAGAATTATTTTCGTGCAAAATAATACATTTTTAGTGTAACAAGTTTTGCCATAAGACAAGGCCATTGTAAAACAACCGCTACGAAAGTCGTTGCATACCTGATTAACGTAGTTTACGGCCTATCGAAGTATTTCAACGGCTGTCAAATACCCTGAACGACATCCCTACGCAATGTTACATGAATTTGTCAGAAAAAGTTCGTAGCATGGTCGAGGATTAAAAGAAAGCAAAAAGGTACGTCCAAGACAAAGGGCGTCGCTCCTAACTCGTAAACATCGATCCGACGGAGCCTCCCTGGCCTGCTGGGGAGGTTAGTTTAGTCTAACCCAGCGATTCCTCGAATTCACAGGGCCTGCGACCGTACCCGTACTGCGTTTCTATAGGTTTACATAAAGCGCCTGTTTACTAATATAATTATATAAAATCGTTCCATCACGTCTGACTATATCAACCGGATTAACAGTCTACAGTACACTTCGGGTAAGTTCGGAATTTTCAAATCTAATCCGAAGACATCCGAACTGCTTTGTGCCGTTGTTAGACGCAAGAACTAATGAATTGCCTTTGCGGTTGACTTTCAGTGCTTTCATGCTACGAACATAGGACTTACAATTTATGGAATAAACTCTTCGATTAATTAACGAAAATAGATTTAACGTCGCGACGGCGTTATTGAAGTCTCAAGAGTGGTCTATTGTCCGTACTTTTCCACGCCTCGAGAAATTCGTATGCCCGTATAGGTAACGTGGAATGGTATTATGTATATACTACATAGCCTACGAGACTAACTACTGTAATATTAGATTTAAAAAATGGATACTCCACATACTGACGTCATAACGACTACGCCGAAGTTTATAAAGAATTTTATGCTACACTATGTCGACGCGTATATCACTGAACGTCCCCAAGTGTCCCTGCGACGTCGTGACGCATTCGTCAACCGTTTCCTCATTAAGGCGCAGCCGCATCTGTCGTTGACGTCGACGAGAATCGAGCCACTTAAAGGCTCGTAATGCATTAAGCTTGCTTAGACAGCGTCACGTGAGAATTTTACTTGCACTTACGTAAACTGCACTCAACTTTTTTATCACATTTTTTTTAGATACACTGATAATTTTATGTAATTACAATCTTGGACGTTACAAAGAGTCTCGATGAAAAATTTTCTTTTAAATATTTATTATCAGTCTATAATGATATTATTATAAAATCTATATACATATATATATATAAGTGTCACACACGCAGAACTTCGACTGGCTTTCGATTCCAAAGGAAACAACCATAGAGCTCCTGAAAAGTATTGCAGATCAAAGAATCAGACTGGAAGCACTTTGACAAAATCAAATAGCCCGCGCTTATCGACCGGCGGAAATTCGATTAGTCTTCGTGTAAAAACGAAAGCGTTGAATGTGCATACATATATATAAAGGAAGCTTTGACGAGGAATTAAATTTTGTTCGATTCCCAGGAATTCCTTGATTTACTTTAATTAACAAAAATTATTAAAAAATTATAATCCCAGGGACGCGGAAGGCGAACCGAGTAAAAGTACAGTTCGTGTAAGAAGTTTAACGCTCCTATACAGTGCTCTGTGTATATCTCTATACATAGGGTATACATCAAAGAAGATACAGTCATGTTTTAATCCTATTTCCATATGTCCACTGTAACTTTTGTATATATGCTAAACTTTTGTTACGTATACGTATCTCGTGGATTACCGTGGTCCTTTCAAAAGACATAGAACCTCATTGTTCTCCATATACAGTTAGCGTAAACGCGGCCTCAGAATAAGACAGCTGCCCTCACGGGAGGCCATTCTAAAATAAACCATACGATCGACCCGACAACCTCGATAAACCTTACCCCGACTCCCCAGAGTCACCCACACCGGTGCCCATCGCTATCGTAATATCACTAAGGTGATAATACAAATGCGAATCTACACAAATAGTAAGACAGTTGGATTATCGGAAATGTGTATATTTATACGGCTACGTGTATAGCATAATCAGATTTGAATTAAAAAGTTAGATTATGTTTTTTCCCCTCTTTCTCTGGTACCCTTAAAAGGTTCAAGGGCACGTTATCAATTATGCTACATGATTTAGCGGTATGGACCGATTCCTGTGGATAGATTGCTGCGAGTGTACTTGGTATAGTATAGTATAGCACAGTACAGTAAGATACTGTATAATGTAGTACAGTATAGGGATTATAGTGGTTCATTTATATAGCACGTACTCGGATATGATGCTATGATCAGTGTATATGCAGTGCATGGGGATATCGGTGCATTATCAAAGTATAATTTTCAGATGCATTATCAAATGACTTTTTAATGAGTAATTAACATTGTACCGTCCCAGTAATATTATTAACAGCGTCGAAGGGTTTAAGTTGGCGAAATAGCTTTTGGTCGAAAGATAATTTCAAATGTCAGTGTTTCGCGCCCTTTTATGTTCTCGTTACTCCCTGTCGAGTCTTACGTGAATGGAAAATAAAAATTGCTTCTCTTGTCTTTGCTCAAATTTACATCGCGATCATTAAGCTTTAATAATTTTCTTTCTTCTTCTGGCATATACGAAAATAAGCATTATGGTTGATAAGCGAGTGAGAGGAAGGAAGCTGCTCTCGAGAGGAGTTGAAAAAGAAAAAAGAATAATAATAACAATAATAGATACTAAAAGGTATAGGGGGGGGGGGTCTAGTGAGATTCTATAGAAGGGGAGACCTGAAAAGAGTTTGCTGCTGACAGATGCGAATGCAGATGCATATTCGACCGGATGTACTGTGTCGTATGAAAGACGATGAAAACTGGTATCTATAGGCTGTGTCTGAAAAAATTTGTGGATTTTCCGGTATTTCTGATTTTTTTTTTTTTTTTTTTTTTTTTT
>NW_014333028.1:40454-91835 GCF_000341935.2 Cephus cinctus
AAAAAATTTTTTTTTTTTTCGGTTTTTTTTTTTTTTTTTTTTTTTTTTTTTTTTTGAGTAAGTTTCTCAGATAAGTAAGAGCGTCCAGTATACAAGCAGACGGCATTGTATCAGGAACAAGTACCGACGCCAAGTGTCTCGACGTCTTAGAGCGTCACACCCCCTTCCGACCCCCCTTCACCAAGTGATTCCACAGAGTCCCAACGATTTCATGTTTTTATACTAACTTCTCTCGCGAAAGCTTGTAATACCCTGTAGCGAAATTTTTAAGGGCGGAGAAAGTCCTGAAAATTGATGGATTTTTTTTCTTAGAAAAAATATTTAAAAAAATAAAAAAAATATCCAGTTATAAAATTTATTCAAGATCCATTATTTCATCGCACACCCTTTTATGACTTTCAACCCCATTTGGCGTTCGATGAATATTTTCGCTATTATGTCAAGCTTTTATTTTGAATAAAATTAAACAATTTCCAATTTTCACAACGTTCTTTACAGTCTTGCATTATATTTGTCCTTAATAAAAATCCCTCTCTTTCATCCCTCAAGGTAAAATCGTTAAAAATGTTTTTTTTTTTATATTTCTCTCCCTGCGAGCAATGGTCACCCCCAAAGCTTGGTCTATATTTAGAGATTGCTTTTACTGTCAATGGGGTGAAAAACTCGCCCTTTGAGAATTTCTCATCGGCAGGCTGAGGCAGGACGTAGGTGGGATAAGGGATGATATTTCTACGCGTTTTTGTTTACCTTGAAAATCCCTAGAGATACCAAAGCACATATTGCCACAGTGGTACATATATGCCGGGACGAAGCTGCGTGAAAGATATTTTTGATCGGTCGAATCAAAATGAGAATTGTTATCGGTGATATTTTTGGGCGACGTCAAGCTTCGCTTTCTCTCTATTCCCTGAAGATACATGGGGGGTCTAAAGCCCCGTTGATCCCTACAGTACCAGTTTTAGGTCAGGGGGATAGCAGACTCCCCTTTAGGTCACGAAAGAGAATTCCAATAGAAAAATAATCAAAGTACCAGAAATTATTTTTAGCTTATACGTTTTCACCAGGCGTACCAACTATTCTCAGAACCATTCTGTCAAATTCCACAAATCCCTAGAAGTCAATATCACTCTAAAAAAAAAAAAGTTCACCACTTCCAATAAACCTACGCCTACATAACAAAGTCATACGATTTTTTCAATCAATAGCCACATTGTATGTACCTCGTACAACGATACCCGTATATTAATAAAGAAATGATTATTCGTGAAAGCAATCCTTCCACTTATCCCATAAAAAAAATCAAAAGGTCCCCATGTACAGTGCGAGCAAAAATATTTTGTAAAATGATCACGATACTATTCTTACCGCGTATCGGATATATTTTTTTAATTAATATATTGATAAATCTTTTTTTTTTTTCTTTCAACATCTGGAACAAGCTAAGGTATCAGTCACTGTAGTATTTATAAATTTCGTTAGCAACTACTGTTTCTAAAATTTTGTATATATACTGTACAACCGTATGTAGGCACACGTGACACGCGACATGTGCTCGAGTGGGTTAGTAAGCATATAGCATGCAAAACCCTACAGATGTTAAGGACACATGCGGGCATGGAGCCAGAGTCTGTCTTGAGAGTAAAGATTCTTCTCATCTTGGGGGCAATGACTCATCCAGCAGTAGCACCACCCTGGCATTAACAACGGTGCCAGAGATGGTCGGTGGGAGAGTCTACGTCGCGACGGTCACGTCTACGTTGTAATCGTCGCGACGGTCCACCTACACGGATACACGATCGAACCAAGTCTGGCGAAAACCAAACAGTTCCAAGAGATTCTCAAGCCACTGACCAATTCGAATGTATCCCAATTGGCAGCCTTCGGTAACGTTACGTATACAATACCTATAGACTGTATGCACAATAACTGTACATACGCAACTAATCACATACTAGATCGAACAATTCGAAAGAGATCGAGCAATTTTCGGACATCCCGTAGACGCGTTTGGGGCAAAATGAAGTTTCTTGCTTTTTGTTGGTTATGAAATACAGTGGCATCTGTCGAACTTCTCTAAAAGTAGTTGTGTTCGTTTGGGTTAGGTTAGGTATCCTGGTATGTATCCAGTCAAAGCTACAAGGTATTTTAGTGTTATATAGTTAACTATGTTTTATAATGACGTAATTGTAATTCGAATAACTAACCTGGTTCTCAGAGTTGAGTATCTTGAGCTGCTCGTTGATGAGACTGTACTTGGTGCTTTCTTCCTTCCTGAGGGCGCGTTCCTTCTTGAGCTCGGGGCTCCAGAAGGTCTTGATACTGTGCATCGAGCTGCCAAGCTTCTGATTGGTGAGTTCGAGTTCCTTTTTGAGGTTACCAAGCTCCCGTTGGAGATCGTTGTTCTGGTGCTGAAGCTCGCCGATGTAGCCCCCGCCGTCGCGCATCAGGTGTGGATTGGGACTCTGTCTTGCAGACCTGGAGCTGGATCCGTAGATCTCGTCCTCGAGGTACAGTCCGCGATCGCGACTACGGTCCCGGGAGTCACGTATGGGTACGAATTCTCGATCATGATCCAGGATGCCAGCCGATGCACGGTCCAGGCTCGTGTACCTGGCCGTCATACCTCCTGACGAGGACATGGCTGGCCGGGATGCACTTCTGGATCTGTGATGTCCACCACCTCCTGTAGACATACTCCTACCGCGCTCCTCGAGCATCACCGGACTGGCCAGGTCTTCCTCGCGTGAATAGTATGGACTTCCCAGCTGATGATGATGGTAGCTACCGTAGCCGAGGTGTTCCGGGGAATTGTTTCCACTCCTGGTGCCACGCTTACGTCCCAGAGGACTTCCACGTCCGCTCGCATAGCTTCTCGATGGACTCCGATCGACTGTCGGTAGTTCACCGACGCGACGACTACTTCTGGGTGATCTTGTACCACCTCCTGGTCCCACCACACCACTTCCGCTCGAATAAGGATCTCGAGACATTTTCCTTTGACTATGTTAGGTTCCTTTCTTCTTTACTCCTTCCTACACTCTCTCACTTCCTCTTCGCTCTGTCTTCCTGTTATCGCAACACCTCTTCTCTAGGTCCTCTAGCTCCTGGGGAGTGGATCTACGAAAGTGCCAGGACTCTTCGCTTCAGTTACACGACGCCATGTTTCTTTTCTTCAAGTCACCTGCGATCGCGTTAACAATTTTCGCGACTTCTCTTCGTCTTCCTGGAGCAAATCTCAGTTCGTTATACTGTTCAGCGCGAGGTCTTGTTGTAGGTTTAAAATTAGTTTCAACATGGCTTCCATTCTCACGTAGAGTTATCCTGGATGCACTGTATGCTTCAATTGCTATCCGTATAATATCAATATAACGTGGAACGACTATCATGGATGGAAGGTCAAAGTCCATAAGGTATTTTCCACAAATTAGTGTACAACCGTGAGAATTATTAATGACAAAGATGCTTAAAGCCCGATGGTCATCGTGATGGTTGATAAGAGACACTCGCGACTATCATTGACACGCACTAGATACACACGCGCACACACTCACAAACACTTACCGGAAGTGAGACACTAGAACGTGTAAATCGAGACCGCGAGTAGTCCCGGTCAGCTCGATAAAAAAAAAGACAAAAAAAATTCTCATAGTCCAATCCGATAACAGGCGTCCCTACTCTACTGATACTCAATGAATACTTCGTCGCCGTCGCGAGCGCCTAGATCACGACGCTTGACGTTCCTAAGCGTCGTCAAGCATCCGACGACGACACACGAGGCAGAGGCAGGATGCACCCCCTGGCAATCATGATGATCCCAACGCCATCGGAAGCGGAACCAGCAATCAGGACTAGCGCTGGTCCACCAGGGGGGGCCGGCCGGTATACGTGCGAAGCGACGGTCGGCGTTGGATCCCGATTTATCACTGGCACTCACGACGACGCACGGCGGCGACGTAGTCACGAGGTTCACCGGTAGACGATCGATCTTTGACCTTCTTTCCGCACAAAACCCATAAGATTTTACCCTAGCTAGGTGTTACCATCCACTTCTACGATACCTATGCTCCCTCTGACCCTTTCAACCCCCCACTACGCAATTGAATGTATCCCCCTTTAACCGATCCCCTTTCTTCCCTCCTTTCACCCCACTACGTTCACCCCACAACGTCTCTTCCGGTTCACTCGCGTGCCTTGTTGCTTCCTCGCCTGCACCTTCTCGACTCCGTGGGTTCTGCTCTGTTCCTCTTACCCCCACCACAAAGCCCAGTGCACTCCCCACCACCGCGCCAGCATTCCTCGCCCCGCCCTCGCTGCTACTCGGCATCAATTTCTGTCCCCGTTTCGCAAAACCCGCCGGAGTTCCTTATCGATCTCATTTTCTCGGTCTCGCGCCGTCTACAGTCACGGGATTGGATGAATTGATGACGATGACTGGATGATTGCTGGCTGAACTTCTTGGCTTGAAGGGTGACCGGTGTTTGGAACGTTCGGATACACACGATAAATGATCAGGGAAGCCGAAGGGTTTCTGTAAAGAGATATCACACACGCGTTATATATGCTAGATCGTGACTGTACATGCGTATGTTATATTACGTTCACAAACACGAGTAACAACGCGCACTAGTCTTTTAGTCGGCTAGACGCAAACGGGTCTGTTTTAGCGCGTCGTAAGAAACGGCGTCGTGAGTAGCACCGCGACGACGGTGGCGACGACCCCGACCACGACGACGACCAGGACGGCGACGCGTATCTTCTCCCGCTCGATTCGTGCCCTAGCATATCCCATCCTCGTGCACCCCTAGTCATAGCCTCTCCTACCACGAGAGCTTCACACTTGCGTCCGTATGCTCATTCGGTGACCTGAACATCCCTTGCGCGCAGTTCACGCACTCCCCTATCGCGCTTTTCACGTTCCCACTACTTTCTAGGTTATACTCGAGCGCCCTCTCTGTTATCACTATATGCTCGTAGCCGCTCCCTGGTATCCTACCACATTGATGAGAACCGGAAAGAAACAACGTAGACGACTTCGGAAGCTACTCCACATGGAATATTCCTTTTTCGGTTAGATTTAACCCGGAATTGCTTACGGAGTAGCTCCTGCAGCAGAAATCCTGTATCCTCAAACGAGCTTCACGCGACTCTCGTAACGACGCCCGGCATCCCGGCGCACCACATTGCAATCAATGAAGCTACGATTCACCGAGGAACGTCGTGCCGATGGGATTTCACGTTTAGGCTGAAGGGTCAGAGGGGCGATTCGACACGCCAGACATTGGTAGGGATGACTCACCCTACGTTCCACCACTTCCTACGTCCATTTCTCTACTAACGACTCGTCCAACTCGTACGGACGGTAGTCTCGCGGCTCGATAATGGGAAACGAGAGCGAAAGAATCGATAGACCCCGGTGGCTTTTATGTGCCTCAAACTTAATCGCCCGAAAGTTCGTTGCACGGGATTAATACGAGTTCGTTTGGAAAGCGAACGGGAACATTCGGAAGTACTCGACTAACGTCAATTGTCAATACACGTATGATAACCCAAATTCGTATTGTCGATAAACCAGATTTCCTAGTTGCCTACCGCAGACAATTATATCAAGAATAAACAACATTAACAGAGGATAAATAGATTTGGCATGCAGAATTTTAATCCGTGCAGCGCAAATCTAATATAACGACGGATCGTTGAGAATGCTGCCCCCTATGAGTCAAAATAGCTATTACTTAGCTCCCGAATAAACTGTACTCCCTAGACAGCACGGGGGAATGCTTCAGTCTATTTATCTTTCGTCAAGACTCGTACCACGGAATTGACATAAGTAGCGTGCTTGATAATATGAAATATTTCATATCAACGTTCAAACTATCAATATACATTTATATAAGTATTTTCTTACTCCAATCTTCGCTGACAATTTATGCTGTCAATGTGATACAGTCTGCATACGATCTCAGGAATCTCTAGTCTTATCCAAGTGTCATCAGCTATACTAAAACTGACCTCAAGGTTGACCAGAAACTCTAAATAGCCTGTAGCAGTTTTATTATTCATCCTTATGAGTTTTACAGGGTAAATCCCCGTGACTTTAGTCAACGTTACGTTTATCAGTGTATACGTATCTTCAAAATGTATTCGTGTGACAGTGCCTGACATGCCTACTTAGTAACAAACGAGAATGGAGGGGATATTGACTATTGTGGGGTTCTACTGCAGTCTTACAATCAACTATAACAATAACGTGTAACTTGATCACAGTCACCTCGCCCATGTCTACTTGTCTGACAATCTACTCTAATTGAGCAATTGGTGCACTCCAGAGTAGAACCAAGCGTCGCGACGCGTGCGTCTTGTCATTTGTTAGAACCAGTTTCATGTCCGATCAATTGTTTGCCGATTTGTCATATGTTAACCGAAACAAAGCAACAGCTGATTATCATTTCTCGTAGCTACCACGCGTACGACCATGGACTCCCCGAGATATCACGAACTTAGTCGAGAATCGACACGATAGTCGTGGTCACCACAAACGATACTCACTATCGGAATTACAAGCTTTGCCGAACGTCGTGGGGCACAAAAGCGTTTACGAAGTTTAAAAATACAGTGAATAGAACATGTGGTTTCTGACAGTATTCCCTGTGCTCCTATTGGCTATACACCTTCCAAATATCAAGTCTGAATGGCACGGCGACGCTGGACCCTGGGTTATAGCTACAGAAGGTGAAGTATGGCCGCGTCCAGCCAGAAATTGGACCTTCGATGAATTTTACCTCCTGCGATACTCAAATTTTCAGATACTCGTAAGTCCAGCTTGCGTAATCCTTTCCACAAATTGTAAATGGACGTTAGACTGATTCACAGACATATGACTTACGCGATAGTTTTGAAAATTGTATAATTTTTTTTTTTCTTTTTCAGTACGATGGATATTGCGATATAACATTGCGCGCTATCCACCGTTATACGCATATTATATTTGCACATACACGTAGTGCTAGGAAAGTGAATAAGAATAAGCCTAAAAAAAATTTTTCGAATGATCCAGCCTTTAAGGGATTTATCAAAACATTAAATATTGAAGGTCCAACGTCAGACTGTAAGGATCTTCTTCCAACTCTATATGCGGATGAACATTGTACGTATTAACTTCCGGAACGTTTTACTGGAATAATTAGATAAGAGGTAGAGAGCGAAGTCGTTGAATATCCATCATTTAGTAATTATGCATTGTTATTGTTCTGAGTATCTTTGTAACCAGTTTCACATTGCTTCTTTTCGTTTATATATGTAAACGATATTTCGCTATCGTATCTCCAACGCCATGCTTCCTGAGATAATTATTGGTTGCGAAATATTTTTTAGATGTTTTAAACATTAATAGAACCGGTGACGAGGCTACACTCTCTAGTGAGACTACTTGGGGTATACTCAGAGGATTAGAAACCTTCAGTCAACTCCTAACACCTTCCGGTTCCGGTGCCTACGTGAGTTAAAGAAGTTTTAATTAATCTCTTATTTCAATTAACGCACCTTTTTTCCAGTTAAAAATTCGACGACAAGTTATTATCGACGGCCCTCGACTTCCTCATCGTGGCTTACTCCTGGATACGTCGCGACACTATCTACCTCTGGCGGATATCCGCTTAACCTTGGATGCGATGTCTTATAACAAACTGAACGTGCTGCACTGGCACATAGTGGATGATAACAGTTTTCCTTATCAGAGCGAAACTTACCCAAACCTAAGTAAAGAGGGTGCATATCATTCAAGTATGGTTTACAGTATTGCCAATATAAATGATATAATTCAATATGCACGTCTTCGTGGCATCTGGGTCATTCCTGAGTTCGATACACCTGGTCACACTAGATCCTGGGGCAATGCCTATCCTGAACTGTTGACAACGTGTTATAACTCCACTGGTCAACCAAACGGTCGACTCGGTCCAATCGATCCTACCAAGGACTCTGTGTACAGCTTCATCTCCACTTTGTTCACTGAGGTTGTTCAGGTGTTTCCTGGGAGTTATCTTCATCTTGGAGGCGACGAAGTACCGTTCAGTTGTTGGGCCAGCAATCCTGATATAATAAAGTATATGGATTCACAGAAACTGGGTCGAAACTTTGCTAAACTGGAAGAGCAATATATACATAAGGTTTTAGACATTGTGTCTGCACTTAACACAACGGCTATTGTTTGGCAAGAGGTTAGTCACTGTATAGATATTTACTATAGTCTACTGTACTATATTATACTATACTATAGTATGAATTTTGAATAATGGATGGGGAACTGATAGAAGTATTTTTCATATAGGTTTTCGATAATGGGGTCAGCTTACCAAATTCAACGATAGTTCATGTATGGACCGGCTCGTGGAAGACGGAATTGTCCAAAATCACTGCTGCCGGACATCCGGTTCTTCTTTCAGCTTGTTGGTATCTGGATCATACTGCCGAAGGTGGGGATTGGAAGAAATTTTACGTCTGTGATCCAATGGACTTTCCTGGTTTCAATACCAGCCGGTTGATGTTGGGTGGAGAAGCCTGTATGTGGGGAGAATTTGTGGACAAGTAATTAAACAATTGATTTTGACACTAGAGACAGTATAGTGTGACAAATATTGACGCTATAGACAGTACAGTGTAACTGTTTTTGTCACTAGACAAAATTTATATAGCGTGAGAAGTACAGAACAATTTTCTTTCAGGAATAACATTCATCCGAGGATCTGGCCCAGGGCTAGTGCAGCTGCTGAACGTCTGTGGAGTGAATTTGCAGATGATCTTGATACTGCAGCTAGACGATTGGAGGAACATGCCTGTCGTATGAATCGCCGGGGAATCCCCGCTCAGCCACCAAACGGATCTGGTTTTTGTGTCGTTTAAAAATGCCGCCTCTTTTTTAAAACCTGATCTAAACTGTTATAATGTAACGAGTAAAGTAAAAGTGTACGTTAGGTTAGGTTTATTACGAATAAATATTTTTTTCAATTATACTAGATTCATTTGCAATTCGACACGAACAGACAGCTGTCGAACGAGACAGCTCATCGGATATAGCCTAAATACTTTTTTTCTTTGCAATCCTAAATTCAATCGCACAGTGTAAGCTCGGTAAGTTTAATATGACAAAAGCAACCAACTCATGCCTGCCTGCACTGAAGCGTATGACGCCACCAGCATATTTAATACATATTTTACCGATGTTGCGTAGCAAAACGATTGTTAAAACCTATCAAAAACTGTAGAACTCTTTGAGAACTATTTAGAAAGCCTAAAAAAATGTTTCAACAATAGGCTTTTTCAATAGTTGTCGAGGAGTTCTATAGTTCCTAATAGGTTTTAACAATAGTTCTGCTACGTAACATCGGTAAAATACCTATTAAGGATACTAGTCGCACCATATGCTTCAGTGCAGGTATGCATAAGAGGAGTTCTATAGTTCCTAATAGGTTTTAACAATAGTTCTGCTACGTAACATCGGTAAAATACCTATTAAGGATACTAGTCGCACCTTATGCTTCAGTGCAGGTATGCATAAGGAGCTGGCTTTCAGTGTTGTTTTCAGATTGTGCTTCAAACAGTTCCGGAATAGTTCTCTGTAGTACTCAACGTTGGGACCATAGTTCCGCCTGGAACTATTGTTAAATAATGATGGAAGCTAGCACCGCATCGCTGCACTTCTTAACGCAGGCAGGCATAAGGTGCTGGCTTTTGCTTAGTAAATCTTATCGAGCTTACACAGTACACTTGAATTTAAGATTACAAAAAAAAATATTTAGGCAATATCTGATAAGTGGCCTCTTTCTAAGGGTTGCTCTGGGAATCAGTTGTAAGTTGTGGAGAATCTCTGCCCGCCAGGCTACCCGTTCGTGATCACGTTCAGCTCGGCTACGACGGGACATGCATTATCGACGAAGGCGATGATCACAAAATTCTATTCCCGGACTCGCCGCTACGATTTAGCGCCATGTTTTTGATATCGCCTAAAACCGTAGCGTTGTGCATCTCCCTACTCATCTTTGCTATTTATTTCTGATTCATGGCTAGCTCGGAATAGTTGCGGTACGTGTGGCGGCAACTGACAATAATAATTAGGTACCAGAATTCGGGCCACTTTCACGTTTTGTCTCCCTTCTAATCTTGCATTCTGCGTGTAGCAAGGTCAGTCAAAAATGTTGTATGCATTTAGATGCAAATGACGTATTCAATTGATGACCATTAAGTCGTCACCAAACAGACAGCTTTTTCGTAGTTGGTTATTGACGTTTTCTACAGCAGTCATCAACGAGAATTGTGCATAGTGTGGAACATTAGCAAACCTAACTTAACCTTAAAGTTATATCTGTTGATTAAAGGTTAATATTTTTGGTATTCCTTTACGCTTATTTGTTATTACATACTTTTTCAACTTAAAATTTCATATTGACAAAACTTCGTAGCTGCATCTCAAACTAAATATATTCAATAGCCCGTATTCACAACTCACTCTTAAAGTCACTAACAGAGTCGCTTGTAGTTAAAAGTCACTAAGAAAAAATTTAAAAGCGTGCTATTAGCACTAAAAGCGAGTTCAGAATACGGGCTAATGTGTACGTTGATTTACATTTTCATTAAATTTTTTGTAGACAATATGCCCATGGCATTTATGATATATATTATTAAAATGTGGAGTTATATTATTAATAATAATTGTATTTCTGTTATTAGGCTGCAAATATGGGTGAACGCAAGGGAACAAATTTATATTATCCACCTGACTATGACCCCAAAGTCGGTGGTCTCAATAAATTCCTTGGTACACATGCTCTTCGAGAGCGTGCCCGTAAACTTCATATGGGTATCTTAATCATACGGTTTGAAATGCCATATAATATATGGTGTGATGGCTGTGGAAATCACATAGGAATGGGTGTACGATATAATGCAGAAAAGAAGAAGGTGGGAATGTATTATAGCACACCTGTTTATCAGTTTCGAATGAAATGTCATCTGTGTGATAATCACTTTGAGATAAAAACAGACCCAGGGGTAAGAAATTGCCATATTCAACGATATTTTACATAATTATTTTTAATCATGCACTTTTTTCAGAATTTAGATTATATTATAGTCAGCGGAGCACGGCGCCAGGAAAATCGTTGGGATCCAAAGGATAATGAACAAGTAGTACCAGAAACAAAAGAAGTTTCTCGTAGATTATATGACGATGCCATGTATAAATTAGAACATTGCATGGATGATACAAAAACAGCTCGATCCCGAGATTCTGCATTGGATAATGCAATTGCACTTAATGATACTCATTGGAGAGATGACTACAGTTCCAACTGTGCATTACGTGCTTCATTTCGGGTAAGGTACTTTGTATGTTTCTCTATCTATTATCACAAAGATACCACAAATTCATCAACCTTTAATATACTTCTTTCATATTAATTTTTAGGCTCGAAAGAAAGAGCTTCAAGAGAAAGGAACTTTAGACCAGCAGCTACTAAAAAATTCCAGTTTGAACATTGAATTGGTTAGCGAACATGAAGATGACATAAAATTAGCTCGCTTGCTTATGCACAGTTCACAAAAAGGTATGTTTTTGGAATAAAAAATTCAGGAATATTTTATTGCTAGAGATACGAACACAAATGTGGCATCAGTTCTATTATCTGTTAATTACATATAATCAAAACATACTTATCTTTTCTAGGAAATAAGAAAGATACGAGATCGTCTTTAAAGAGATTGGTTTCTGTCGCAAAATCAAAGGAAAAGGCAAAGAAAATGGCGGTTACAACATTAAATAGTGGATCTACTAAACAAATTCTAAGATTACCTCTTATACAGGAAGCCTCGAGCTCGAAATCTGATACCACTGTAAATTCGTCATTAGTCAACTATGACCTTTCAACTTCTGATAGTGACTCATAGTAAAACTTTAAACCAAGTTATTCAGCCCAAACGCACCACCTGAATATGGTTTTACCCCATAAGACTCAAATGAGCACATTAACTTCAGGTGGCACGTTTCTACTAAATAACTCTGTAAATAAAAATATTCATAATTGTTACCTTTATATTAGTGTATAATAAATATTTAAACAAATCACATTTTTTCTAAATCAATTTTTTTACTCATTTTGTATTCCAAATTTCTCTATTATAGTACAACATTTCAATTTAACGAAAGTGAATTGCTTATCAAGCAGAGTAAGCTTTTGAAATAATAAATGTAAGAATCAATTTAACAATACAATTTTATTATATATAAATCTTAACTAGCAAATTTCTTTAATCATAGATTACATATTATTTTGGGGAAGGTACCAAGTATAATATAACTATGATATACAATTTACAACCTAAATCTAATTTAATCTTACAATAGATTTACTGATATATTTTTCCGAAAATATTAAAAATCACTATGATATAACATAGACATAAGAATTCCTCAATTTCTCTTAATTACTCATCAACAAGTGGTTGTGGAGCCGCAGGTGGTGGCGAACCATCGGATGTCAACTTCTTCTTCACGACATGAATTTTTTTGTTTGAAAGACTAATAATATAGCAGTGATCATCATACGTTACTGACATTTTGTCAAATTTCTCGTTTGTAGCGAATGCATTAGAATCAATATTGTCAGTTAATGTAATTAAACCCATGATAAGATTCGCAATTCTTTCATCGTTCTCTAATTCTCCTCCGGACTATAATATTAAAACGAAAGTCATATATCTAGATGATAAGTAAATACTGAACAACTTACAGTTAGAACAGCACCATCCTCCGTCAATACAAGATAGCCAATTTGATCAGGAATGCGTTCCATCAGCAACATTTTCTGCAAACAAATATATTTTATACATCATGTACCTATGCACAGTCAGTCCAAGAGTTAGTTTTTTTTTTTTTGATAGTCAGAAGCAATGCGAAATTTAGAAAATCACATGTAGTTTTCCATGAAATGACGTGAATACGTGGTAAAATAGAAAAATAAAACATATTAAATATAAATCCATATGCATGCATACTTTACAACAAGCATTTTGAGCAGTGACACGTGCAGTGCGTTTGAGACTTCATTGTTTCTCGTCTGTCAAAAACCACATTGAACTCGCGAACTTTTTATACATTCGATTTTACACGTTAGCCATTGGTAAATTATTAAATTATAGACTAGATATGATAGAAAAAGCACCTGATTAAGATTTCAATTTCATAACTTTGGTGTTTATATCACGAGCTACACATTAATCTTAACTTTAACAACTAATTAAAATTTCAAACCTTATCGCTTTGTCAAACTATGGGCAATCGGCATCCCGTGTATTTTACACTTTATCAATGGTATAAAGTAATGAAAAAAATATAGAAAATCAGTTTCCAATTGTACATACCGAGCAACAAAAATGATACAGCTGAATACGAGTACCTTCAAATTCAAACACCAACACAATTTTCTTAATACGCTGTGCTTACTTACTGCTTTTCACGAAACTGCAAGTGATATCCCTTCCTTCCTTTCCTTATTGCTGCATCCCCAATGGGGGACGATACCAAAAACATGGCGCTGAATCGCAGCGGCGAGTCCGGAAGTAAATTATTCTGATCATCGCCTCCGTCGATAATGCGGATTCCGTCGTAGCCGAGCTGATACCAATCACGAACGTAGAACTTGGCGAGAAGAGGCTCATCACTATTTGCCACTGGTTCTCAAAACGACACAACGAGGCAGCTCATCGAATAGGCTTTTTCAATAGTTCTCGAAGAGTTCTATAGTTCCTGATAGGTTTTAGCAATACTTCTGTTACGTAACATTAGAAAAATTGAGGTGGTACACGGGTGTCAGGTTCAGCACCGCACTTTTTTAAAATCTCTTAAAAACATTTCAACAATAGGCTTTTTCAATAGTTCTCGAAGAGTTCTATAGTTCCTGATAGGTTTTAGCAATACTTCTGTTACGTAACATTAGAAAAATTGAGGTGGTACACGGGTGTCAGGTTCAGCACCGCACTTTTTTAAAATCTCTTAAAAACATTTCAACAATAGGCTTTTTCAATAGTTCTCGAGGAGTTCTATAGTTCCTGATAGGTTTTAACAAAAGTTCTGCTACGTAACATCGGTAAAATACCTATTAAGGATACTAGTCGCACCATATGCTTCAGTGCAGGTATGCATAAGGAGCTGGCTTTCAGTGTTGTTTTCAGGTTATGTTTCAAACAGTTCCGGAATAATTCTCTCTAGTACTCAATGTTGGGACCATAGTTCCGCCTGGAACTATTGTTAAATAATGCTGGAATCTAGCACCGCATCGCTGCACTCCTTAACGCAGGCAGGCATGAGATGCTGGCTTTTCTCTTAGTAAATCTTGTCGAGCTTATACTGTGCACTCGAATTTAAGATTACAAAAAAAAATATTTAGGCAATATCTGATGAGCGGCCTCGTTCTAATGGTTGCTCCTGGAAACCAGCGTTCAGTTGCGGAGAACCTCTGCCGGTCAGGCTACACGTTCAAGATCACGTTCAATCCTACTCCCGGTCTCGCTGCTCCGATTTAGCGCCATATTTTTGGTATCATCTTAAACCGTAGCGTTGTGCATCTCCCTACTCATCTCTGTCGCCTAAAACCGTAGCGTTGTGTATCTCCCTACGCATCTCTGCTTTTGGTATCACCTAAAACCGTAGTGTTGTGCATCTCCCTATTCATCTCTGTCAAATGCTTCAAATGACTGTACGGACTCTAGACTGTACCTGATGGAAGTGCCATCTGGTGATGAATTTATACATTATCTATTTAGAATCCATTGGTAACAGAAGGAATGGACAATATAAAAATTACTTTATAAAATTAAACTAATTCGAATACTGACACTGTTATAAGAACACTTAAATATTTTAATAAACTGTTATCAATCAATCCAAACTTTCAAAAATTCATTCAATTCACGCACAAGCTCTTGTACAGTTAAATAAAACATTTTAGTATTCAATCCTCGACGTAACGGGACATTTTCCGATTAAACGTAAAATGAGGGCTGACACTTAATTCACGACACTGAATTCAATAAGAGAAGAATGAAATATAATGATCAAGTGCATAAAAACATAGTCCAATATCACCTTAATTAATATTAATAATAAAAATAATACCTTACACCTTACACCTTACACCTTAATTAATATTAATAATAAAAACAAAATCCAAAAACTCATTCAAAAAAGTACTGACGCGAAGTAAATGAACAAAGAGTTAGAATTTCATAACAATGAAGAATTTTTCAAATAAAAATTCGCACCTTCCTGAATTTAAGTTTGCTAAAAACTCTGTGTGGGTTAGCATAAAAGGCCTTCAGTGCGTTTAACGAATGGTTCTTCCTGCATTTAAATTTGCATACAGAATCATTAGCATGCGTCACACATTCGTACATACGAAGTAGTTTAAATTTCTGCGACTATTGCGTAACATTGCCGAGTTCTCACCATTCCCACAAGTTCACAATTTTACCATACGAAAATAATGTGTCACCGAACTTCACCAGGGGAAAATAATTTTTCACTCGTAAGAAAATATGAACTATCATGCTTCTTTTATATTGTTATATATACCCATTTATATACGCCATTAAGAAATATATATGACCTCGTCCAATGACTTGAATGGTTCATCCAGTTTGTACGAGCCGGTATATACGAGATAATGGAGATTCTACGGTGTTACGAAGTATAACGTGATAGATCTTGAACACTTGTCCCGTGATGATGCAAATAGGTCAGGTCCAATCCACCACGAAGCAGCTGCCTTGCGCATCTGCACTTACGAAAGTAACAATTGTCGTTGCTACAGAAAGGTGCAAAATTATCATTTAATTATCATTGAATACCATATCATATGAAACTACAATGTCGTGAATTATTTTAACGAACTGATTTAGCCGAACGTATCACAATATGAGTAACATGAAGACACAAGAAATCATAATCTAAATTTATTGCTGCGCAACCGGCATATCGATATCTATAAAGCAATATTTATAAAATCATTAAATGCAAGACCTTACAGAATTTAAAATTTATATAAATTATTTAAATTGTATCTTCTTTCAGTAACAATATGCATTTACTTATTTCTGTCTATTAAAGCATGCACGTTAAACTTTCCATCACACTGTACATATATAATATATTCATATAATATCAGTCATCGACAAAAATAGTTTCCAATGATTCTCCCACCGTTCAAGTCACCCGAGTACTTTAATTTCTGTGATATTACCCGCTGATTCCTGATTAAGCACCATCTTCGCAGACGGATTATTATGACCTCCTTATCAGAAATGATGACTTTATCGATCTGTGGCCGACAGCTTTATCCTCCTTTAAGAATTGCTTATGCAAAACCTGGTAGCCTCTTGTATACACTTTCTTCTATCCATTAATCACTCCAAGTTATTGTAATGCATTGCCTCAGTCCCATTTAACGAGTTTATCATATAACCGGTTGGACGATGCAATAACACCTAGAAACTCTGTATGGTTTCAATCAATTGAATAGAACGTCAATTTTATTAATAGGACGAGGACCGTATGATAAATGAAATAATATCAATTAATTTTCATATTTTTATGAAACAAGATAACCCTCTATCCGTTTCGTCAGGAAGCCCTTGAAGTCTACTATTTTAAGGTTATGTTTCACGATGTCTCGCGGTAGGACGAACGAGATAATATTAGAGAAACATAATTCTGTCACTGTATACCGAAAAGATTGTATCACTCACGAATTTAATCGAAATTGACAATAAATATTTGTCCTCAACTTAGAATATAAATACATTCATATCTGCTTAGACAGTGTGAAGGGATGATTTTTAAAGAAATAAAAAGAATGAATACATATAATTACTTGTGAAAATAATTGTCATTCCATAGTAATACTTGCAAGATGTTCATCCGGTATTATTACACGTCATTCTCTTGTTCATCATTGTATCTTCAAACGATCGACATCCGTGCTTATACACTATACTGCATGTATACTATTTATAATGTAGAACATATGTACTTATATACACACCACCGTTAGCAATTTGTCACTGTATAATCGCTTTCATAAATATAAAAGTCATTCCCGGAGTTTAGGACGATAATAGCGATTGTCACGTCTCTCTTTTGCGAGGTTACGAGGTTATGTTATGTTAAGAATGGTTCGATTTAACGTCTTCGTGCGCGTCGTTTATTCACAATAAAGATGGACGAATAACGATATGACTTAGAACGTCTTCTAGAGGATAACCTTCGTCACGAAACTGGCACCGGGTTTTAACCAGGTCGCAAGCGTGAGCCAATGTTATACATTTCAGATCGAAATAAAACTATACAGACCGCAATTCTCACGCGAGCATTGCGACTCACGTTATTCTAGTTGCAGCCTGCGTTCCTTACGGCGGTGAAATTGAAAATTCGAATAACGCTTAACGGAACTTACATTGAATTTGGAATATTTATAAGATAGTTAACGTCATAATTGTTTATGGCTGTATCATATGTTCGAGTGTGGGATTTAGGTGATTATAAGTGTTTTTGAAATTCTTATAGGGAGTATTTTTATTGTATTTTTAACTCCCCGTAGCTTTTAAGATTTTCTCATGCGTTATCAATAATACTTATAAAATTTATACTGATTTACTCAAAGTTCCTGATCAATGACTTCGTTCACGTTGAACCAAAAATACAAAATAATTAAAACTTTAAAAGTGATCGATATATCGAATTGATTATATTTTACAGAGAATATATGTGACAAGAAAATAATTCATAGTTCAGTAATCACTTACCAATAAAAATGAAGTGTTATTATTATATTGGTGACGTCATCCACAGGGTGACGGAATACTGTAGCATACTCTTATACTGGGGTGATAGGTGGGAGGGTGGGTTATCGGGTGGGGGGTGTGACGGCTTCTGCCGTCAGAGAACAACCGGCAGTCTTTCACGGATAGTCGAGCCGTAAGGTCTTTCGCTGTGGCGATATTTGTCGTCCACGACAACGCCAGTCGTCGCGACGCTCATGAGTGCTGTGTTACTGTAGTTGATACGTCGATTATAGGTAGAAAGTTCACAGATATTACCAGTGGTTAACAAACAGCTTCGAATGCGAGAATTCTAGTTAAATCTTCGAGGTTTCTACGGGACTCAAGGTACGTTCATGCACGATTTATTTCTTTATTCAATTCATATATTATCTACGTATAATGTTCGGACGTATTTTTACATTGACTTACGTAAGCCTTGGATTAAACAGTAGACGCTGGACAATGAAGGAGGCACGTAATGCTTTTGGTATCTTAAGACGTGATTATGAAAATTATGACTCGAAAATACCTACGGTTATTTCGATCCAATGATACATAGGCGCGATTGAGTAATTGAGTTATAAATTAATTTAGAAACGACTCGAGCGAAACCAACCTGGGTTGTTGATAATTTCCTTTTACACTGTCACTCGCAGTTTTGGATTTTTCCAGCGAGAACATTACTTTTTCGAGATTTCATATCGATCGCTCGCGTAACGCGAAAATGGCGTCAGCGAGAAATAATCGATTCCGCACTGAGTCTAGAGGCGAACTGCCATATAGAAATATCTTCTAGTAAGTAAAGTTTCTTAGAAAATTTGAAATTTTGCAAGTAGCACTTGAAATTTACTTCTAGTATAAATTAAAGAAGACTTTAGTCTTCGTTGTTCCTTGTGACATATTTTTGACTAAAATACAATATCTATTGTTTATCACAACCTTGAAACACTGACAGATCCAATTGTATTGAGATGCAAAGGTTGTACAATCCTCCTATTTGCATGCACCTTAGAATCTAAACCGTGCAAGGCATTTGTTTCTATCTTTTTCTGCATGCTATATCTACGGACCAGAAATCTGACAATAAGCTCTTAGGAGTATAAAAATAGGACGTGGTTGCGTAAAATGTCGGCTAGCATACAGTGACGGTATGAATTTTCATGCGCTCTCCTTGTATGCGTACGTAAAGAGACAGTAGGCAGGCGAGAAAATAAAAAAAAACACAAGGTATGGCGATGAGTGTTTAAGATTGAGGTAAAAATAAACGTAGGTAATAATCGAAATTTCTAAAATTCAAATAAACCGCCGATTATCGACTACGTGACTTGTTCTGATTATTAGTATCAACGAGACAATTAACACCCAATTGATTTAAGGTTCAATAACAAGTTGGCGACTCAAAGTAAATTGTAAAAATTTTTCAAATACAAAATTTAGCTCTTTCATGTACCTGCTCACTTTTTTTTGGTATCACGTAACTTTCTAGAACGCTCAATTTATAAATAAAAAAAAATACTGAGCAACGACGAATGCGCTTCTTTACACGAACCAATCTGGAAGTCAGCCAGGAAGTCGCTGCATCTTTTGTCGATGTTAAAAATAAAGAAAGACCATAACCATGATTTTTCATCTTTTTAAAATGTATTTTCGTAACCGGCCCGACGCCGAGCGTCGAACTCTGTTTGCATAGGCTTCGGACGAGTTTGATAATTCGCAGAACGTCCGTCGTTAGCAATGCGATTAGATAAAAGCATTTTGCGCAATCGTATACCTAAGGAGTTGCGGCTTTTTAGGTTAGAAATGTAATCTTACGATTCTCAATAATATTTCATGATACAAGACATTTCGATTAATCTTGAAAGCAATGAATTTATCTATGTATGAAACGTCACAGTATATATATATATATATATATATAATCAAATTTACTATACTCCTGTAGTTTAAATCTAAATCTATATAAATGATAAACAAAGTCTGCTAAAAATAGTCTAAACTTCAACCGAGGTTCAACCGAGGCCAGAGTCTCCACGTGCATTGATACATTTTTTTTAAAAGCCTTTTCACATTTTTAATATACTACTTTCTTTCCTGGCTTATAAAAGCGTCATTTCTTTTAGTATATCTTTAGTACAATAATATTGGCTAATATTAACTGACGATCGTAGAGCAAATAATTTTGAGTTTTCCATGATAACACTACACTCGGCAGAAGTCTATTGAGAAAGTTGAGATCTGAAACAAACGGCAAGCGTACTCGACTAATTGAACTAATTATGTTTGTTAACCACTGTTGTAAGCATCGATTCACGTGACGTGCTGTTGTATAGGTTAACGGTTATAACGTAGTTGTCACGACCATTAAAGCAGATGCCAGTCACGTAAAATTCGAGAGAAGCACAAGTGCAAAATTTGAAATTATCATTAAAATACAACGACAAGATTTGGGCGTTAAGTAAATTTTCTTTATTGCAGTCGAAAAATTTACGAGTTTGCATTACGTTTGGAGAAAACAAAATTGTCAATATATTATATTAGCCTAATCGATAATTGATTTTGTTTGATCGTACCAAATGTATTATCGATTCATTAGAATTGCACGTGATAGCTCTTATCGTAGGAGTCGATAATATATTTTGTCACATTTTGAATTTTTTATTGTAAAAAATTGCCACTCGTAATAATTTGCATTTACTGATATTATTTTTAATTTTATTTATTTTTTATTTTTTTCAAAAAATTTTTTTCCGTCTCCCATACGTGTGTTTAATCATTAATGGACTATGTAAGATGCTTGGTATCCACATACGACGAAATTTATTAGGTAAATTAACACGAGGATTAGGATTTAATCGGTTTTTGATTAACTGGCAATTAATTTTTTTTATTAAAATTACTGTCGAATCAAATGACGTTTATAATTGTTTATCACTTGTCAGTTCATTATTTACAATGCTTATGGTATACTCCAATTCTATTTCTGTCGATGACTGATTACCCTTTTTTTTTTCCTTATTTTATTTATTACATATTTATGCGCTTTATTTATACTTGCTGAGTCGATGCACTTGTGCACAGGTCGGAAATACACGAATCGAAATACGAATTTCTCTTGAATTACATTAAATCGAAAAGTCTTGTACAGTGTGAAGCAACGTGTATACAAATATTGATTTAATCAAAGAATCGAACCTTGTATGGTTGATATTTGAAATCAATTTCTTTTAAATTCATCTGTTCCTTGTAAAAGGATTTATTTAATCGTTTTGTCTCACATAAATTTACTTAACGGGAATGTACTGTCTATTATCATGAAAAATCAACATATATCTTGCTATCAGCTCGAATCAAGGCTAAAGATAACACCTTGCTGGTATAAGTAGCCAGTGGAAGATAGCAGCTTCGCTTGGAATTTATTATTGCATTGTGCCGTGGATAGAGGACTATTAGAAACTCAGAGGATCTCGTACGAAAATTTTGAAACTGTATAATTTTTTTTTTTTCTTGTTGGGTTACTGTAAATACAATAGAGTTTGGTATACTGTATTTTGAGAACAATGGTATTCATTCATGCTGGAACAGTATAATTAGCAAGAATGCATGGCGATGGGGGAAACATAGGTCAGACAATTTGCAGCTGTTGAGGTTAGAATTGGAAGAAAAATAGGATTTTGTTTTTCTAGAATATTTATTAGTCTTAAAATCTTGATCGCTCTCACGCATAAGAGGAATGTAGTAAAACAGTGAAGTTTTGTTCTTATGTATATCTCGAATTTTGAATTCTATAATTTACACTGAGATAATTCAGTTTTTTTTGCTTCTCCTGTATTCTATTCCTTGAAAGTACGCAATGTCTGTGTAAAATATTATTTACTTTTTTCAGGGCACAACGTAACTCGTTATCTGGCGAGAAGGTAAAGTTTGTATGCAGAATGAGATGAGATTAAAAAGTGACGCAACGGAAGCTCCAAGAGTGTACAGAGACCTGACTAAGAGGCGCGACGTGATATCATATATCTAATCAGAGAAAAATTTATAAATAAACATGTCAGGATCAAGACGAACCAGCATAACGATCTACGATTATCCAGAACATTTGAATCCGTTCAAAGACAATAATACGAATGTAGAACTTCGAGGAAACGGCGAGAGCAAGTCATTCGGTAAAGAAGGAAAGAACAAATTTTGGACTTTTGGTCGAAGCAGGAAGAAGAGGTCTCACAGTTTCTCTATTAAATCAACATGGTCAGTATTATTACTTACTCTTGATTGTGGATCTTGATTGCGGATCTTGATTGCTTAATGATTTGCATCTAATCACATACAGGAATGTCCTTCATCAGAGATGCCATTCCCACATCAGATTCTAGGTTATGACACCCATATGTAACTACCGTACAAAAATCCAGTATATTGCACGAAACGCCTTGTAAAAAAAAAAACTGTATAAAGATTAAACAATGATCCATTTAAAAATATTAATTCAAATTTGAATCCTGTCGAGCTATATGGAAATATTGCATAACCCCAAAAAATATCTGCACTCTGGCTTCGTCCACGACCAGTTACGATAATTTGCGAATAATCGTTGATTACGTTAATCAAACTAGTGCATCTCGAAGCATATATTCTCTCGGCTCGTAACTTTCCGTATTTGTCGTGATAATTATTTTTCGAAGCGCGCTGGACGTCGATGTTATCATCGTGAGTAGAGAAGTGGCGTGACAACAAAAAAGAAATACTGTACTTAATAACAAGGATAAAGATGCTCGGCCTAGCAATTTATAAATTCTCTTATTAACTCATTCGATTCGTGGAAGGAGTTTCAAGTGCAAAATAATACGCAATCAATGAAACACGATACTCTTAACGTAAATCCAAGCGTATGTATCCACTTGTTCGAATTACAGAGGGCGCTCGTTACTTCCCAACGAACCTAACCCCAAATTCCGAAGTGACAGCTGACTCTAAAAATACGAGCGACAGTGATTCCACGTAATAGAAACATAACCAAATGCCTGAATTCGTAGCTTTATAGTCCCATAATACTGTAAACACGTGTAGGTATCGTCCTCCGACATAGGACAGACTTGCTTTTATCGCTATGAACGAGATGAACGGCTATTACGACTTATAATGCATGAAAGGAAGTTATTTTTGACATTGAGAGCAGCCCGGACGATTAAGCTTGAGAAATCCCGGTGCGTCGTTCCTCCTAACGTGACTTTCATTGCCAGACTGACTGCGACAACATTCGGGTAGATGTCATGGCGCAAACTTATACTTTCGTAGAGTCTACCTTGAATTAATGAAAGGTCCATGTGCTTGATAAAGATCAGGATGAATTTTGACGATTCGAAGAGACTCGCGTCACGTGTCAATTATATTGGGCGTTAGGGAGTAAACAAGGATACTTGAGTAATGCTATTACGTCATCTCTTTGATTTATGTATTTCCATAGGCATAAATGGTGGCATATATATATATATATATATAAAGAATACTGATCACTTAAAGATCACTGATCTCTCATACCTTTTACAATCTTGACTTCCTTTGATTTGCTAGTTTCTAGTTGCCATTCTTCGTTGGTAAAACATAACAGGAACCTCTTGCAAATTGTATGGCAAATATAACAGAGGCTTATGAGTATGGTAGATGTATTGTGTTCTATGGAGGAATTTTATATTTATTTGAGATGTTTTGCGTTAATTACTGGATTTGTGTACTTATGTTTATTGGATTTTTTTTTCTGTCGTCTTTTCTTTCCTTTGTCATTTATCGATAAATGTTATTTGGATCTGTAAAGATTTCTTATGGTGACGTCATCGCATAAAACGGACAAAGTGCAAAGTTACTTGGTGCTTGTTTTCATTGAGCGTCATTCGTGCTGCACCGTTGGTTGTTGAGTGGGATGACTCGTTATTTTTTTTCGAAATTTTAAAAGTACTCTGTTATAATTTGTTATATGCTCCGGCTATATTAATTTTATTTTAATTAAATTTGTCACGCAGGTAGTTGTTTTTTTAAAGGAATTTCGTAATATCTTATGAAAATTTTATAATTTTATTCTGTGCAGGAATGGAATTTTTGGAAAGCGCAAAGACACGCCCGAACCTGCAGAAAGACGGACGACGATAACCACAGGTTTGTCTTTTTGGTTTTTGACTTTGACAAATTTGGTTTCCATAAAAAAACGCTGAATGAAACAGTAAAACGTATAAAGAACGATGATCGATTACCGACGAAGTCATGGAAAAGGTTTATTAATATTTAAGGAAGAATAAAATTACAAAATCTCTTTTATCCTTTCGTATTTCAGTTTCGTCGACTTATCAGAAAGCTGCGTTTAATGAGAGACCCGTGGCGCCACCTAGAATATCACGGGATCAGCAGGAGTTCGATGAAGCATTAGGGACTCTTACCAGAAGAAGGAAATACACTTTCGATGAAAGTTCAAGATACGATTCAAATTTGACTGTAAATGGCGACCCAGCACGTATATATGATGGCAGTCCTCAGGATACAACGGCGTCCATTATGGGTGACCTTACCCCGAAACCTCCAGCTCGAAGGTCATTCCAGTTCCTCATTTTATCCAATTACTAACACCACTTCTACGTATATGACATACGTTTATAGTGGTATTTGTCATTTGACTTGCATGTCTCATTTAACTTGACTGTATATATTTCAACAGATTTGGACAAGTTAGTCCCAGGCCAAAGGAAAAGATACCACCGTTAAATTTTGACGATAAGGATCCCAAGGGAAATGAAAATAGTGAGGATTATAGGGGACCAGATCAAACACCCGTTCCACCAAAGTAAGAATGTATCAGATATATATATTTTTTAAAATCTGTAATGATTAGATATACCTATAATAATTTGTCTATAATCAAATCTTTGTAGGAGATTTGGTCAGAGATTATCACAGAGATTAATTGTGTCCAATCACGAGCCAGAAGAAGAAACTTTCCTGAGGAATGAAAAATCATCCGATCTTTCTCTACGAGATGAGAATGAGAATGTTCCAGAGGATTATGCTTTCAGAAGATGTAGTCGGGATGCTGTAAGAAGATCGAACTTGTCAATCAATAGTTGCGTGTCTATTGGCAGTACAGCTAGTGCATTTGGACGTAAAAAACGACGAGCGCCACAACCACCTCGATCTAGAGATGAGGTTGAGGTTACTAAGGTCAGCTGGATACCAATTGCTAATTTTAATGCAGAACGTTATCACGGGAGACCTATTAAAATTTATTGATTTACAGGATAAGGAAATGTCACTGTCGGTAGGATCAAGTGATACAGCGAAGGTCGTGTTGAGGATATCCGAGCCCATTGACATCAGTCATGTCACGGAGAACATTGAAGAGATGACAAAGAAGAGTCAGGTAATTGATGAAACTTCAGAATCACTTCCGGAATCTGAAAAGCAATCGGACGTGAGCATAAAGGTGTCACCAGCAGAGGATACTCAGAAAGAATTAAAGGAAGAGTCCTTGGACAAATCATTGAATGAGGATTCGGTGAATCCTGAGAGAATTGAAATTCCAGTGGATGAGATAGAGATAACAAGAGATGTCGAGGAGAAGCTTGAAATCCTGAAGAATGTAGAAAGCATGTCCGACGATGATGACGTATGTTTCAGGAAGAAAGGATCCTCCGGGACGCTGTCAAGGAGTGACAGCTTCTCCGTGAAGGAAGAGATTGAGAAAATAGAAAAGCAGATAAAAGCACTCGAAGCTAAAAATGATGAACGTAGGAATTCTGAAAACGATGAAATCGCGACCGCGAGACTTTCGATTCAGGCAAATAGACGGAGCTTCTTTAAGAATATGGTGGACGATCCGCATAATGGGGTTAAAATTGAATTTAAGGAATTACCAAGAGCGCAACAAGATATTAGTATTGTTCGCTTAACGGAACCCCCTGTTCCTGTTGATGCGCCAAGAGAACCGGTCAAAATTGTTGAGCTACATATCTCGGAACCGATTAGACAAAAACCGGAAATTGTCGGCGAAGGTGATGTTAATCCTCTGCCAAAGCCTCAAAGAAGACACAGCGCCTTGGATAATTTGAATAATGAGCAGTCAAAAGCGATTAATAATTCCAGAAGGTCAGTTGAACCGGAGGAAATGACGTCAGGACAGAAAGGCAATTCCTTGTGAATGACATCCGTTTCGTTTGTCGGTGCTGTTTTATAGAAAAGCGAAAAACTAAGATTTGGCCATTTGTTTATGCACTATCGGCAACTCTAACTAATGGAGCATAATTAACGAGCATTGCTTTGGGTTCTTTTGTGCAATAGTAATGCTTTGAAAATTTTATCATCGATCAGAGATCTTGATGATTGTAGATGACGTGCCTTCGATGCTGGTTTCGTTATTTTTAGGAATAATATTATTGTATAATTAGAATTTTCATTATTTATTGATACGAAATAAAAATAAGGTAAACCGAAGAAAAAGGAGGTAAACCGTTTCATTTTCCAATTAAATTTTTTTATTCATCTCGAGCAGTAAGTATAGTTAAAGACAATATAGACGCCTCAATCCGATTGTCATGAAATTATTATACAGTAAATTTAAAATTACAATTTTCAAAAATTGTTTTTCTTGTTATCAAGCTGGTTAGGGCATGGGTTCTATACTCGTGTAGAACATATGACCGTCACCCTACGATTTATTTTTACAATTAGGTCACAGCTGTTTGTATAATTCAGTCACACATGTTTCGGTTAATGTGCTCGAACCTAATTTACTTAGTCGATTTACACAGCGTCTTCGCTGGAATTATAAATGAAATATTAGATTACAGTACAGTGTGTAAAAAATGCCTGCAGACTATTTGGAAGGCAAGGAGACAGAAATGTTAATTAGAAATTGCATAAGATTGCTAGAAAATTTATAATATCAATATCAACAATTGTTTTAAAATTGAAATTGAATGCCATAAAAGTTCAAGTTTTTTGATCCGAGTACAAAGATTTATTTCTTAACTTTAGTTTTTTGAGTTAAACGTAAAGTTGCTCAATCTATACGTTGAACCAATTTGCTTGTGCATCAAACGTTTCTTGTCGTTGTAGTCAATTGAATTATCCTGGTTGATATAGTACACAGTACAATGAATGTAGAGACAAATGTTAATCCAAGTCACTTATTGTCAATTGAGCGTGCGTGCTGATGACATAGAAACGCACAACTGATCCGTCACGAAATGATGTCGTAAACAATTTCTTTGACTTTAATAGAATCAAGGAAGAATATGCAGAACTGATTGAGCTCAAAGGACAATAACTGTTATCAAGTGAAACAATAGAATCGCGTTCTCAAAACGGTAACGTTTCTTTATTCAAGATTATTATAAACACGATAATCACTAGAGAAAATATCCTGAAATCATGAAAAATTAAATACTATCAATAGAAAATGACTCATGCTGTAAGAAATACTTAGAGACATACCAATGATATCGCTAAAATGAAAAATAATGGTTTTAAACGTTTTCGTACTGCCTGAGAGTTTTTGCACCATTTTTTTTACACGTACCTATACACAACTTATCTTTATTCGTTGCGTCAATTAAACAATACACTATTGTGATGTAAAAATAAACATTACAAAAGTTCAATTGGTAACAAATTAGATGCTGCAATGTTCGAATGGAAAATTCTAAAATTATAAACAAATATGCACTACGCAGTATTGTGAAGGAGAAAAATATATTCATAATTTACATAGACCTATGTAAGTTTTTGTATTTGTCGTTTTTTGTATTTTATAAAACGATTTAGATTTGCTTTAACGGTCGACACAACGAATGCATTATCGCCCAGATCCTTTTTTTGTTGTCGTATCTGTTGGAACAAAAAGCAAAATGTAGGCCCCACTCAATCCATAAAACGGAATTAAGATCGTAGCTCAAGGATTTAATAATGGTAAGACTACCTTTGTATTTACAAGAGGAACAAGAGTCTGAAGTTTTTCTGTCAAATAAATTTCTGCAGCTAATGTATTAGTTTCATCCTCTGCATAAATATCCATTATGGCATCTAAAGATTCAGCTATGACCCACAATTCAGCTTCTCGTGTACAGGAATCTAGTAAGAAGACAGTAACGTGCTGCCAACCAGATTCGATAAATTAAATTTTGATTTGCTTTGTTGATAAATGATAATTCAATACTAACCTTAACTAATTCACGACTCTCGGGAGCTTCCGACTCACTGAGGATCAAGGCGAGGTTCCCGACGATCCTAATTAAGTTAACTTTAACGTTTGCATTAGAACATTGACGTTCACCATTTAACATTGGTTGAATGTCTGCAAGAGTTAGTTGCTTGAAATTTGTAGCTCTAGCTTCGACTAGCTTTTGTAGAGCAGCACGCATTGCTGAAGTTGCTGATTCCAAAAGCTCAATGTCATTTGGATCTACTGTTTTGAAAACAAGTGTTCCAATTTCAAGCCACATCCTGTGTGCACAATTTTAACAATTAAATTACAATTAGAAAATAGAACAGAGATTACAGTGTACATGTTCATGGCTTATTACCTGTATAAGTTTTCGACACCTCCTAGTCCCTCGATGTCAAGATTAGATAATAAATTGTTCAAACATAAAAAGGCTCTGCATCGTAAAGTATGTGTTTGTAATAAAACAGTCTTGCTATCTGGATTTTCATTTAATATTTGATTAACGTTTTCTGGTAGTGGGATTGTTTTATCCCATACTTTCCTTATTAAATTACTGCCAGTAAGAATTTCTAATACTTCTACTGGTAAGCTTGAACCTATTCCAATTGATTTATCATTTGCTATGTCCTCCTCCATATATTCAACATCCTCTTCGACTGGATCAGAATCTTCAAGATCTGAATCGACTTCCGTATCTTGATCTTCTGAACACAAATTTGCTAGAATTTCAAGTGCTTGTTGTAGAGCTGCCAATATTTTTCTAGCGTCTTGTAACTTTTTCTCTGTTGTGCGAGATAGAGCATTTTTGTCCAACGGTAAGGCTGAAGTTAAATTGTTTAATAGAGTTCTATGATCGGTAGCCAAAACTTCAGATATCATTGTTGCTACTTTACAAACCACTCGATAGGTATTATCCTCTGTTGAAAATGAATTGCTTACATTCATAAGTATACCACCTGCCAAAGTTCTCAACAGCATTGTTTCAGAAGATGGGTCTTCTTTATTGCACTGCAAATCCATCAGACTCATTAATGATATCTCATGTTGTTTAAGTTCTGTAATGGCAGCTGGATTATCTTCCGATAGAGTTAATATACACTGAGCAGCAGCTACACTGGTGCCCAGACCATAGACTGGTACGTTTAGAAATTTGATTAAGATAGACATGAGATTTTCCTCATTTGAATACTTTATTGCACATTCGTCATTCTCGCATAATGCCCATAGCAGTGTTACAGCTTCAATCAGAGTTTCTTTTTCATCGTCTATTCTATTATTTTCTTTGGCAGAATCTATGAGTTTTGGATGCCAGTCAGAATAATGCTGTAGAATGAAAAAACACTTATTAAATCCCTTCAAAATGTTTTAGTCCTATAATAAAAATTGATATGCAACAGATTATATAAAAATTTTCTGTACTTCTCTTACCCTTTTTAGCAAAGTACTTAATGGAGTCATAATATCTTGTTTCAATAATTGTTGATATGCTTCGTCTCCACCATTTTCAGCGATTCGTCGCAATGCACTTGCACTAGCACCGCGCACTGGTTTTCCAGGATCTACCAATAAAGGACCTATTATTTTTCCAATATTATCATTTGCAATTTTCATAGCCATCGATGCATCACAGCACATTGATTCTAGTGTTTGGAGACCTGATAACTTTTCTTCAACGCTAGGTGATTGTAACTGGAACAAGAAATTAAATTGCCCTATATATATCACATAAATCATACAACATAGTCATTAATATTATCTTATTTTTACTAAAAATCCGAGTGCAAAAAGTAAAATCAGTATAATGTGAAATAACAAATTTTCATCTATTAGTCTTCAATCCACGTGTGTTGGTTCAGAAAATGTGATTCTTAATACATAACCTACAAGAATGTATTTACTATTGTTTCAATAATTTGAAACAATGCAAACATCATTACTTTTCATACAATTCACGAGGAATGTTATGAATTATAGTAATATTAATATTAAATAAAACTATTTAATAACATTTTCATACAAATACGCACTTGCTCATAAACTCTATTTAAAGCACTATCCTTATCTTCATCTAAGAAAGCTTCTTCTTCTTCAAGAGTTTTGATGCTGGGCATCCCAGTAGGATTTTCCTTATGCGGCTTACGCCTTTCTCTTTTTTGTTTACCCATATTTATGAAATATTTGACAACTTGGTACAACTCTCTAAACACGTTCACATAACCATAATGCTACTAGCCGAGCACTTCTGCCATCTTGAAACGTTACGAGACAGCACCACGTGCGTAGGATTTGTTTTCAACTACGTGAAGCAATTTATTACTATAATATATCATACATTTCATTATAAACGTATCCATCAATAAACAAATAAACAATATTAATATCAGTATATTTATAACAGTGAACTATCTGTGAGTGATGTACGTAATAATAAATTATATTTAAAAATTTGGCGTCGACCCTAGTAGTCGCGGACGTTCAACTAATCCTTGATCCTCTGCAAGTTCGGTTAAGTTCGGTATTGTTTGTGATCAGCAGCTGTTAAAGGATACATAGGCAAAAAAATGTATGTTTTTTCACAATTTTGTTGTAAATAGTAGACGAATAAGTAATTTGCCGCATTAGAATGTATCAGGTACAAGAGATTTGATGTTTCGTAAGTGAACCGCACTATGCCAATAATCGTACACGGGTTAATCATACGCCAAAAACCGTTGTATCAGAATCGTTGATACATTAATTATTAGGTTTTGTACGGTCTTTTTCTTAAATAGGAAAATTTAGTTTAATTATGCTCTTGTCACCTGCCAATGATATTTATTTCGAATCTCGAGGTATCACGTAATGTGTAAATGTAGCTTCGCCAGGTATACATAACAAATTGACTTGTAACGGGACGAAGTGATTTACGTTAAATGCACAAAATATTAAATATTCTTTAAATTCTCTACTAACAACTTCAAAAGTAATGTCAAAGCTTAAAAGAATTTCATATCAAAAGTAGCATTAGCAGGAGTACGTTGTTAAAACGTTTGATCGCTGTAATATTCAAAATGGCCCCCTCAGTGTTAGTAATTTCTAAATTAATTAAATCTTTACGTTAATACTCAATTCACCTAATACATTAACAACACCAATCCTGTTCATAAAGCATTTCTCCTGATTAGTCAACATTAAAAATGAGAAACCTAAAAATAGTAAATCTTTACCTGACCCACCAGCTCAAAACACAAAACATACAGACATTATCCATCTTAAGTAATAGACATGAACGGTAAAAAAAATCTGACTGTAACATTAAAAAAAACAACTAATAATTATCTCCGCTGTCCAACAGACACACAAGTGGAGCAGTGGAAAAAGTGCATACTGATCAGCCAACAGACGACGACGACGACGAAGTGAGCGGAGCAGGAGTCACCCTGTATCCAGCCATCCCGCCGACTGATAGCAGGTTAGTTGCGAAGGGCAGATGGGTTCTTCTCTAGGAATGGCAGTAGCGACGCGCGTGCTCACTCGGTACCAGAGGTTCTCAAACAAACGACTAAAACCACCACCAGCAGAGGGACGGTAAGGTACGACCGTTTGCCGAGGCACTTGTCGCGCGTCTTCCGAGCGCGTCGCATGCGACGTCGCGATTTCATTTTCGTGACGCCGTCGTCACAGTCGCGCGACACCTCGTAGCCGCGGTCACCACGTGCTCCTCGACGTCGCGTATTGTCATCGAGTCGGTGCTTTATCCGTGAACTTTAAACTTTAAATTGGACCCCGAAGTGTCTTCGTCACGTCCGCGAGAAATGTTGTCGGACGATTCTTGATAATTTCTAGATCAGTGGGTGACAAAAGTGCTATGTCCAGGAGGAAGCAGGCGAAGCCTAGATCTCTAAGAAGTGAGTTAAAAAATTACAGTGAATATGATTATGCTTGTCTGAATATCCTACACAGACCTTGATCTGTGCTTCTTCTGAATATCCCACACAGACCTTGGTCTTTGAAGATTTTAAGTTTTCCCGCTTACAGTTTCCACGTGCTTCTCTGGATCCGTCCACCAAAGTAACTCGCAGTAGATCCCTATATCATTGTCACTACAGAGGTAGGAGTGGATTTACATAAAGATATTATTTTCATTAATTAAAATTTATAATTAAATAAACTCCATGCGAATTGGCATATAAAAACCAAGCGTACAAAATTTTCATTCATTTATATTTCAATTTTAAATAACTGATCCACAGATACACGTTCCATCCGGTTGCATGACTATAAACTCATAATCGACAAAAACAAGGATGTCAATTCCTGATATAATAACGGACATTGATACTATTCCAATCATGGCACACTCCAGAAACACCTAAACGTCAACTGAATGAACAGCGTAAACTTTCACGGATTTACGGCTGCTTGTAAAAGTCACGTGAGATGGGAGTATAGCAATAGAACGAGAGGCTGAATTGTATTATTGCAATTGAGAAGAAGACGTATTCATATACATACATTCCATCAGGAAGGATAAACGCGTGTGTCCAGCATCTAATGCAAAGTAATGTAGAGTCACAAAGCTGACTAGAAACGGCAGTGAAGTTTGTATTGGTAGTCGTTGGATTGGGATGGTCGGGGTCGGAGGGACAGGAGGGCGTTAGGCAGGGGGGTGGTTCGGGGTTGTACGTTTGGGGTGGCCTCGACTCTCTGGTTGAAAGCGTAGGCGCAGCTGGATCGGTAGTAGGGGGCTGGAGGGAGGGAGAGGACGGAGTCAGTAGTCAGCCAGGATGGAATTAGGTGGAAGCCCGCGGGACTCTAGCTTTTCCCATGGGATTCCCCGGGCTCTGTAATCACCAGTTCTCCTATCCTATCCAATTCTGGTCGCACTCCTCTGTGTTACTGCGTACCCGTCGCTCCTCGCCATATTATATGTACAGCGAATACTAGCCCGCCGATGTATTTCGCAGAAATTGAGGTGGTAAAGCACCGCGCGCAACGACCGAGTCAGATGAAGCCAGCGTTAATTTCCTGCGAAAGAATCGTCGTTTTTGTTTTCCTCTACTTTTTTTTTTTGGCTCGAGACCAATTCATTTTTTGAAATAGGATTTTCCGTGCTAATTTTTCTTTTTTAATTGTTTTGCCTAATTTTCATTTGGTTATCCTGACAGATTAGGGTACGCACTTGGCCGGGGGATTTGATCGAGCTTGAATCGTCATATGGTTTTGCGGCTATGGGATTTTTTGGTTTTAATGGATTATGCATTTTGGGTTTATTATTTTTCTACTTTTTTTATTTTAGCCTTTTTTTAAAAGCTGTCTCTCGACAACTGATTGCCATGTCAATTAGGGTGCTTTAGTCGGCCGATAATGGCGAATGAGAAAATCGTACGCATCCCTGATTCCACGCCAAATCGAATAGAACGCGAAAGCTTGGTACGGCGCACACTGTGTTATAGGGTTTGCTAATTAATGTACGATAATGAACCGACGCGGAACCCAAACCTATATTAATAGATTCAAATCGCAATCTCTGCCATAGTGCTTGCCTCCGAACAGGTACCAATGATCACGCGCATCGTTTGGCCCACGTTCGCTTAACCGCGATACCTAACCTCCAACGCCATTTCGATCCGGCTGATAACGTTAAAACGCATTTGAAATTGTGCGCGTTGTGAATATAAATTCGCTTTATTGATTTACGATCGCGCATAGACAGTGTAGGTGTATAAAAAATTGAGAAAAGTTCTGACAACAATTTTATACATATTCATGTTATCTTTATTCTTGTTCTTGTTCCTTATGGCTTTATCCCCTCATAGAGGGCCAAGTCCCAGTTAATTACTAATTAGTAATGTCAATTATACATACCGATTTATAATTACGAGTTATATCATTTTAGGGGACTATTTATATATTTATTTTTTAAAAAAAGATTGTCTTTTGGCTTATCTCTATATGACTGGGCACACGCATATATATATTATTGATATATACATATATATATATATATATATATATATATATATATAGTATGTACACTATATGTGATGTAATTTAATCAGCGATTTTTTTTAATTGATATTTTATTTTTAGTTGTCATTGAGGAAACACACTTGTACCGCTTGAAAATTTACACGCTGCACTGTTCACGGGAAACCTGCCCGGCCGAAATCAGTGGACATTAAGCCGGAACACGAGAGCCGTGATTGTAATTTGTGCGTGCGGCGTAAATGCATAATTATTATTCTGGAATTAATTTATGTTCACGGCAATTAATAACGACTGCTATCGAGATTTGCCGAGCGGGGCGAAAAGCAGCGCGTTATCGGGAACACAGTGCATATACGCTGCCCGTGTGCTTTTCGCATTTTCAAATATTTACCCGCCAGATGGCGACGTGATCAGTGATTTTCGAAGGTCAAGCGTTCAATGGCTAATCGAATATTACATTTTTGCATAATAAGTTGAAACGTCTTTTTTCATGCGATTCTCTTATTTCAACAGTAACGAACATTATGGACAGTAACAAGTAAAGCCAGTCACTCGATTAATAACTTTGAAAAATTATATTCAGTAATGAGAAAATGGAACATGTTGAAAAATAAGGTCTTATAATTTTTTGTTTGAACGTCCAAACTCGTTAATCAGATGTAGATTAGAAATAATTTAATTTCAATTGTCATACTGTAATTTGTCCAATAGTCGAAAGTTGTATTTTCAAAAATATTTTTTATCGATACGGAGCGCGCAGTGCGAAGTGTCACTGTATATCGAATTTTGAGAAGAAGCTTTAGTAAGGCTTGGTTTAAACGAACTGTGTGAGCTTTAGGTGGAGGCAAGTCATGTTGGATGCAGGGTTCGACTTAAGCTCTTAATCTCGCGCGTTCTAAAATTCCGAGCCTCTTCTAGTTTTTGTCCTGACAGGACCTAAACCTACTCCGCTGGTAAATTTGATCCTTATAATATTGCCGTCAGCTTGGATTAAAATGTCTCCGTTCGCGTTTAAACGAGAATACATGCGTTTCCACTTCTCCCGGAGCCAGCATCCCTGAGAGGAAGTGGTTTTCGAATTTCATTAATTCTCAAGCGATCCCGCGCGTCTTTGTACGACTACGATTAGAGGTTGAAGTAAAATTTATAAAAACTTTAAATCTGACTAATCGATGGATTTCAAAATCCGCGATTATCGATTGTTAGTAATATTTTTGAAAATGTTAGATTTTTTTGTCAAAAAGTCTATTTAAGTTTTTGTTTTCTTTTTTATTACTAGTTACTCTTGTTAATGGTACGAGGTGTTCTGTACGTTAATAATACTATTGTCTTTCGGGATGATCTTGATGCTAATATATTGATGTAATGCGCATGCGCACTAGTTCACGAAGGTGCATTTGTTCAGCTGTGTTCTACGATATCTCTGCGTGCTGGAGAATCTGCTGGTGGTGGAAAACCGGAGGGAGGCTGAGTCCCACGGGAGTCTGACTCCGCGTCAGAGCTACCCTGGGTTCATTCCCTAGGGACTTTTGAGTTCTCTCCGCTTCCACTTCCACTTCTATTTCCAATGGCGCCTGCCTGTCAGGAATCCAAGACGTTACGACAAGCCTTAGATAGCGTTTCTTCAATGGTATACACTTGTATATTTACTCATAATCGTTTTTATTAAGTCGTTTTTAATTATATATATATTATTGTCTGTTAATCTCATTGCGACCGAATCATGACAGATGTATAAGTATCCGACTATTCGCTATATTTATCTGTAACAATCGCAGGGAAATTCCCTCTGTTATCTTCAAACAAACAGAATCGCATCCGACACAGAGAGAACAAATATTTACATAAATCACGGTATATCCCATTTTTATTGATTATAACAGAATTGCAAAAAAAAAAAAGAAAAAACGATGGTACACAAAAATGAATTAAAAAAAAAGTATTGAATAAAATAATCACTTTGAGTACACTGATACCCGTGTTGAAGCTTTGCATGGGTGACAACTTGGTCCTGGATAATTTACCTTAATAACAATATGGGCTCAACTTGAAAATTTGTCTTGGGTTTATCTAATCTTTCTATATGGAAATATTACGCTTCATTGTCTTGGACCAAAGTCTCTCCTAAGTCGGGCCAACGTGGAATGCCTAATTTGTACCCATGTAGGCTGTTCAATCTTGGCCCCAGTTTCATAACCTATTTTGGGTCTGTACAGAAATATCACGTTTATATTTCCATGACAAGGGAGCCCTGATAAGGTTGTCCTTGGGCGTCCAGGTCAGACCCAACATGGTCCTAGTTCGGTTTTGGGTGGGAAAATCTGATTGGGATGGCCCTCGTTAAAATTTGTATCATCCAAGACTGCCTTGATAATTTTCTATTTGATGATCTTGGTCCTTGAAGATGGTTACAGCTGTACAAGACACTGCAGTACATCCAGGTGCGTAAACGGCGGTAATTTTGAAAACTACAAGAGATCCAAAAGGAAGTGAAAAATTTTTCAAATCCAGTTTAACGTGAGCTTCAATATGCAGTTAACTTTCTGATGCATGCCAAGTACGTTATAATACGTCCATTTCGCAGGAGACCGAGATTGCAACCTATATTTTTCCTAAGCTCGTGTCTCCTTATATCTTAGGCTAACCGGAATGGTCTAGACTCACGTCTCTTGTCTAGTATATACATAGTGCAGCATAGTAGCACCGTAGTACGTTATTACGCAGCCTTACGTGTAAACCCCGGTGTATACGTAGACCGAGACCACGCTCGCTGAGACCAGCTAGAGATGATGGCCAATTCCCTTACCTTTACGGTTATTACCAAAGACCATATCGCCATCTAACGACAGGACGCCTTAGCTTACCGCTAAATTGTTTACCGTATTTATGGCAGATTGAATTTTTGCCGGTTCGACTGTATGGGAATTGGCCGGTAGGCGGCGGGAGCGAAACGTTTCTTCGTTCACGGTCGATTTACATACGCGGTAGGGGCAAGTTTTGAAAAATTTCGATATATCGAAAATTCGATATTTTTTATTTACAAGCACTTTGTATGCGACGTTGCGGTGGGGATCGATAATGAATTTTGTTTATCGATCTTAATTATATGGATCATGCATGGGGATTATTTTCTTTCTTTTCACATGATTTTCTTGACTGTAATAAAACGAAGTGTTTGCCCGAATATTTTTTTTTTGGAAACTCAGTCGTGTCGTTTATTAAAACTTTTTATTGGAGCATGCGATTTAGCGGGCGATGTTAATTGTTGTTTAATCGATGGTGAAAATTATTTATTCATACGCAAAATGGCCGACGCGCCAGCGGATAGGCGGCCATTTATGTTTCTTGATGGAGTTAACCGTAGCCACTTGGAAACCTTCTGGATTATTTAAGTCTGCCGTTCCCTCGTCCGGACCGGCGTGTCACGCGTCTATTCGTTTCTCTGACGTCTAATGTATCTCAATTCCAGTGGCCGTCGGAGCTTTAGGGTTAGGTTGGGTTAATAAAACTAGGACGTGCTGCCCAAGCACAATTAATCCGACGTACTTCCACTGCCATCTGTACCTTCGAATGCGAAACCGTTACGAGTCTGATGATTATAAATTTCGTGAAATTACTTTTCCCGCCACTTTTCAAAACGCCCAACGACGCCATCTGTCGCTGTTCGAACGAAGTTAATAGACTGGACGTCGCGTATGGGAAATGTTTGGCGCTTTTTTTTCGGAGGTTAATTTTGTGGCTTCTGACGAATGGTGTAGTCGGTACTTCGCAATTTTTTTGGTGCAACGATATTTTTCAACGTATCTAAATTTGGATATTTGCCGTGACGTTTTGCGCATGAAATTAATACACGTCATTTTTATTTTTGTCGCAGGGGACGAAGAGTGGGACGATGGCTCCGAGCAGAATGTCTTGGAAAATTCTGAGCAAAACGGCCGTACTGAACGAATTCGACCGGGTATGTCATTTTGTTGTATAATTACGTGGATGGTATAGAATAATAATTATCGCCTAAAGTAAAATTATTATTGATAATTTGCTGGCTCTGAAATTTCAGTCGATGAAAATTTGAATTTGAATAATTGCAATTTTACTTTTTTTTTTTTTTTTTTCGTTTCTACAACAGCGTCATCGTTGGATTTATGATTTTCGCAGGAAGTATAATAAATAATTTTGTTTCAGCCGACGAGGAGGACGAGGAAGAGGAGGAGGAACTGCAGAGAGCGTTCGCCAGTCATTCCGATGGTAATGTACATACTTTTATTATCCGATCGACTCGATCTCGAATTTCTCCAATAGAAATTACAGTCTCCTGCATGACCCCTTATTCCCTGTAGCGGCATCGAGTTTAATTGACCGCTTTCGTAGTCGCTTTCAATTAAGTACGCCATTACCTGTAGGTCGAAAGGAAATCATTGGAATATTTATGGCAGCTATATATATATATATATATATATATATATATATATATATATATATATATATATATATATATATATATATATATATATATATATATATATATATATATATATATATATATATATATATATATATATATATATATATATATATATATATATATATATATATATATATATATATATATATATATATATATATATATATATATATATATACGTATTTACAGCTTATATATGCATTTACATGATGCAAACGATTTATAGAAAAAAATTAGTTATTTATAACTGCGTTCGCAATTTATTCTGCCTAATGACAGAATTTAGTTACAAAATTTTGAGATACTTTCGATATACGACTCGTCGATAACATCAGTTTCGCGAATGATGAATATTTTTCTAAACCAAAAAAAAGCGGGTCTGCGACGAATCAGTATTTTCTTAAGTCGATCGTCCAGTCTCGTGTCCAATCAGCTTAAAAATTTTTCATTCTCCACGAATGCCAACCAACTTTTTCCCGAAGCGGTTAGCCCATTTTTTTTTTCAAACTCCATCCTCACACTCGTCGACCGACGACATCGATAGCTATTCACGATCCGAATGACTACAGTCGAAACTTCGATAAAATGTAACACGACTTTTTTTTTGTCTTTCGAAAGGGATAAGAAAATCGCACGAGTCACGGAACGACGAGTCACGGTATTACTTTAGTCTGTACACAGGGGACGTCATTCGGCTGTACAATATACGACAATGCATTGAGGTGCGTCATTGTCCTGGTGTGTTCAAGTGGTGCAACCTCCCCGCCCATCGCGATACGTTATGGAATGTAATGATATATAGTCGGTTCTGTCTAAGAAATTTTTTCGATATTACCACGACGATACCATATCTCGGTACGCGCTAACTTGTGTTGATTTTTAAAAAATTGATTTGAAAAAAAAACCCTGAAATATCAAAATACTGCAAGGGATTGCCGAAGAGTTTTTAAAATATTTTTGACGAAAAAAAAATTTTTTATTTTTTTTTTATAAAAGAAAAAATAATGCAAAACTAGGATGACAGGTGGACGTTGCTATTGACGTGGTCCGCGCGTACTTTCGGTTAGTAATATCGTACTGGATGGACGCTGCTGCGGTCACGGTAAAATTTAAAGAGAGCGGCACCGCGCATGCGCGTTTATCCGTGATTTCGTAAGGAAAAATTCGAATGGTTTTGGGTTTTGTGTGACTTTGCCCGTTGCCGTTATTATTGTATCGAATAACCTTTTACCCAAGTAAGTATTCTTGCGCGCCTTTATACCTGCGAGTAAAACCGGCTTGCAGGAGTTCGAACGAGGCTGACTCCCCGCGGAGACTTCCGGTCTCACGGGAGCAGGGCATATCTGCTTACCTGAAAACATCAAACTCTTTTCTTACCTCTCGCTACACCCATTCGACCGAGTATCTTTTTTCTCTCTCTCTCTCTCTCTCTCTCTCTCTCTCTCTCTCTCTCTCTCTCTCTCTCTCTCTCTCTCTCTCTCTCTCTCTCTCTCTCTCTCTCTCTCGTACTTTTTTTGTCTTTTATTTATTTTATTATTCTTTTTTTCCGCCCCCCTCTTTTTTTTCATTTATCTCGAACGTCGATACTCGCGTACCAACTTCTCGCTAAACCACACGCGAATCCTTCCTCAAGCTTTCGATCAGCCGTCGTCGCGGACTTTTTTAAAAATATTTTTTTTCAAAATCACACTTTCCATCGATCTCTTGGATTTTGAGTCTCTTCTCGTTTCTTCGTGAGCCACAACGAGCTTGACGAAAGCGTTCAAGTCGAACGAACGAATAGGGGATGAAAATTAAAAAAAAAAGTTTTCATACCTCATAACGGCGACTGGGGGGTAGGTGGGTGCAATTCCACGTGTCAGTTTGCATTGCAATTCAATCTTGTAGAATAAGGGTTGGTGGTTTATTTTCATATCGCAAAACAAACAACCCCGTGCGTGCATGTAGAACAGTATAAATTAATATTAAATGGGGGTTAATCACTTGGGGTTGCTAATCAGCGAAACAGTAGGCGACAGCTCCCGTTGTCTCGCGGTGGAAAAGAAAATTTTATAACGACGTGATAAACACGCATTTCAAGATCATCATCCAGGGAATATTGGCTCTGTTTCCCGCAGCACCCGCCAGTCAAAGGTTGATCGGGATCCCCGAGTATCGGATTCTCTGCGACCACGCGGGTCGGAGGGATGTACCAGGGACGTGTAGGAATGGTGGAAGTTGTCAGTACTTTCAGGGTACGCGAGACGGTAGGATGAAACAGGGACGATGGGAACAGGAAGAGGAGGCCGGGTGAGAGGGGGTGGTACAACCAGAGAAGACCTTATTGGGGAACCTTTACTATGATATTTTCACGCACAAGGGTTTTAACCCCTACGGTCTCAATTATTCAAAAACTTGCTCTGCGGCATATACACGTTCATGTTTTTATCTGGTGGTACCTACCAAATAGACCCGAACCAGCTGATACACGGTCTTACGTGAGGTCATCATTGATGAATGAGGTGGATCTTGATGAAGTCTGAAACGATAACGTAATAACCTAAATTCATATGGATCCGTCGAAAAAATTATAAATTCATCCTTGACCCGCATCAGATTCATTTTCCGAACTGGTATCCAGGTAGGATCGTCTGGATCATCGGGTCCGATCATCTGCTTCTGTGCCAAGGATCATCGATCGGATTAATTGTTTTGAGTATCGATAAGCCCCTCGGTCGACAAAGTCATCGATACCTCGCACTTACTAGACGAAGATCGTCAGGTTATCGGCCAGGAGTCCAGCCTGTAGGAGAGGGTGAAAGGAGCGCGGAGAAAATGGGTGGGGGGGAGAGTCCTCTCACGAGGGACCTCGGAAGTTCCTGTAGGTCGTCGCACGGGTGACGGTTCGTCGGTGAAGCGGAGACCGGGCGACCAGAAGGAGGGTATATTATGGGGAACGTTGGGGGATTCCCCGGGGACTGAGCGTAGCCCGAGCGGCGCATGCGCCGCGCTGATTAGTTCTCCCACTCTCAGGCGTTCGGGAGTGCTGGCAGCGCCAGAGGAGAACGCGATGTCCCACGGGAGGCTTCCTCCTACCACCCCCTAGTTCTACCCTGGTTCTCTACCCTTGGTACTTCCTCTCTGTCTTCTCCGTCCTCGACGTCGGCCACGGTTACCGTCCTCTCTGTCGTCGTGCTCCTCTCGCTTACCCACCTCCCACCTACCGACCCTCATCCATACATTCTCTACCTTCGTCGTTGACTCTGTCCTCCTCCTCCGTACCTTATTCCCGGTACAGCACCCACTAATAGAGCCTTTCTTTGAATTTGACCAAAATATTCATTGGATATATATATATATATATAAGAGGGTGAGAGAGGGATGTATAATGTAATGCTATTTTAATATTACGTAACGCGACGCTCCGAAGCTGTGCCCCTTTTATTTTTCATATCAAAGTACCGGTATACATTTCGCTTCGGCGCCCTTGCCGTAACGCAGCTGAGTTTAGCATTAAATTTTTAGGTTATGTCGATCGACGCGAACGAATCTTCGAACATTGAGGTTAGTTTGATTCTTGGGTATACATATAGCTATTTTTTTTAGTTCCGATTACAAAGAACCCCAAGCGTCTTCGCGTTGTTACGAATGTCAAGTTGTTCTAGAACATTCGATAGAAGTGGCCAATAGGGCTGGGAGTGGGGCAGGGGAGAGTGGACCTGGCGGATTGAAGGAGAGTCAAATGTAATGAAGATATTGGAAGATTTTCTTGAGGTGACTGTACTTAGCGATATAAGGGTGTCCCAGGTGACGAGCTGCCTCGGGCCGTGGCACAGCTACGTATCTCCTGGGACCGACTCTGCTCTCCCTCTGCTCCTCCGATCCCTCCGCTCGTACCCACCACCCTCCAACTCCTTCCTCACTTTGCTCCTCACGACTTTCTCGTCCTCCTCCTCCTCCTCCTTCTGCACACGGACGCACACGTATATGGACGCCTGCCAAGAGAGGGACGCCGAGAGACGCCTGGTTGTCGGTAGAAAGTACGTTGGTTACGAGGGGGTTGCTACTCCTGGAGGAGTCAAGGGGTCGTAAGGACGACGATGTGGGAACCTGGGTCCACCTTGACACACCACCTCCACCCATACGTGAAGTACTGGTGTAGTCGTGGCGAATACAACGAAAGCATGACACGGTCTCGGGTGACTACATCTTCTCGTTTCATCATTATAAACTTCAGCCGATCTCGGCTCCCCAGCTCAGGGGGAGTTGTCCCCTCGCTTTGGTACCATCAACGTCATCCGGTAATGGGTAGACGAATTTTTACTTGGTGTTCTGGTAGCGAGGAGACGTTATGTATTTCGACCGTGGTCACTCTTTGGATTTTTGGCATCTCTTGGTACTAACTTTCTTTGGTAAGTTCAGCGTCTGCTTCAGGTCCCCGGTCCCTGACCCAGTCCAGACCTGGATCGGATCCCGACGGGTCCTCGATTTTCACGATGGGCTTGTACCTGGATTGAAAGGCTAATTCTTGTTGGAGGAAAAATTTTTTACGGTCCTCGTCGCATCTCGGGGATAACGTCCATGAGATATCAAGACTCTGGAGACGCTTTTCGTGCGTCGACTTACATCCCGTCATCCTGGAGAAGGACTGGCTAGTAATTTAGACTCTTGGAGAGGACACCCTCGCTATTGGGAGGTCCTTTTGGTACGTGGAAAACTTGAAACTTTACCAACTCCTGGAGATAAAGTCGGCTAGGTGGATGGCGCCTGCAGGGTTCGGATGGTTATCTTCTTTGCCTTTGGGACCTGGACCATGATGCATCTTATTGTTGCCCTTGACGATGACAGTGATCACTGTTTAATGGCTGTGTATGAAGTCGGAGGACACTGTGGTAATCTTTTGTTATCTTTTTTTGGAACACCTGAAGATTCTCCTAGGAGATGATTCCCGTTCTGGCTTCTACATTGTCGTGGATGCATATCAGATGTTTGGTAGTAACCGTGTTAATCTTTTTGTTACGTAGGTACTATACTCTTTGATCCTGTGCTGGATGTACGTAAGGATCAGGATCATCTCTGCTTATTCATTTGAATCATATTCAAAGTCTACCACCTGGTGATCGCTCGTTCGACATCGTAAACTCGATTCGGCAAGGCTCGGCCACACTCGGCTACGCTCGGCTCTTCTTCATAGTGCGCGCATGCGCACACCTTGCATCCTGTTACCATAGCAATGAGATAGACTCTAAGCTCCCGCTGGGGCTGTTAACCGAAGAATTAGTAAGCCCGGGGAGCCAAAATTATTATACAAATGTAGCGTTTACTACTTAACGCGTAAGGTATAAAAAAGCTTTTCATTTTGATAAAAGGGTTCTTGCCATTTTTATATATGTACGCGGTTCGTACGGGTCTTTGTTCTTCATTGGCATTTTTTTTTCCAGACTTTTTCGTTCCGAAACTCCTTAACCGAGAGCTGCGTGTACATGGATACGGCGTGAACCAAAATGTCGGCAAAGAGTTTCAGGGTCGGTTAGACTTCACGAATTAATTCTACTAGATAGCCGACCTGACGATTCTTCGAAAACAAGTCGCAAAGTACGGCGAACAACCATCTTTCTAAGAAAGAAATTAAAGTTTTCCCCGAGGCATAGTGCCGTTTGAAGGTACCTATATCCTGTGGGAGTGGGTGGGAGGGTTGTGGGAGTCAGAGTTTGGGTGGGAAAAGCCAGTCGCTCTCGAGGCTTCCGATGGTCATGGGGGGTTGGGAGTTGGATCCTGGAACAAGGATGGGGTGGTCGGCTAGCCTATTGCTATTGTTTGTGTGGCTCCCGAGGGACAAGCCTGCCCTTAACAGTGGCATGTGCCAATGACACTGTACCGGGTGTCTCCGAAGTTTGGCCTCTTCGAATGGTCCTTGGAATCGATTTTGATACCATTAAGGGAAAGGATGGCCAGGGTGCTTTTCCTTTGTTGGGAATCAAGAATTTCGGATCTTCGGTGTGATAATTCCATGCCTTCTGAAAACGATTGCGTGTGAAATACTTAGAAACAGATAGTTAATTTTTCTTCATTTTTGCTTTAACCGCATCTTGTCTAATCACTATCCTCGTTACCAAAACGATCTAACTGGTTTTCCAACATTTATGCAATTCATAACTGATTTGGCTGAATGAAGTTGCAAGAAAATTTGTTAAAAATTTATTATCAGCCAACCAGTTAGGCTTGCATGTAGAAGCATGTTACTAGGTGGGTACTGGTAACGCATATTTTTGTGCATTTTGATTAAGTGATCAAGGTATTTTAATCACTGAACTTCTTCTTCTTCTTCTGGAACCTTCTTTCAGTGCTGGAATTAAGGATGGGCTCATATAAATCTATATTGGATCAAATTTATTTGTTGGATCACATGAACATCCAGGCAAAAAATCCCCAGAAAATTTATTTGCCTTTATGCGAGAAAAGAGCATATTAGTAGCAGTTTGGTACGTTCGACTCTACAAACATATTTTATCCCATTAATTGGCTAAACCAATCCTGGCCCTTCTATCTCGGCAGCAAAGATTCTGATTGGCTGTTAGATTGTTGACGTTCACCAAGAGCGCGAATTTCAAAGAGCAACTGACAGAACCGATAGGATCCTACTATTTAGTGGGAGCAATGGAGGCACTCGAATGCAAGCTACGTAAGGTGCTTTTAGCATTGATCAGTTTGCACTGACTATCGGTACCTGCAACATCCTCTACGTTGATCTATTTCATTTGACTGGGTAGCAGCGATCATTAACCTTAATCAAGGGACACGTTTATGTGAATCCCTACCTTTGTGAAAACTTAGATTAATATTATGAATTACATATTATTTTAATATCGACCCTAATCGTATTTATAAATGAGGTCAAAGAAGAAAAAAAAAGATCCCTATAATTCTGCTACCTCCAGTTTGGTCGGCTATGTTTTCAACCCCTCTAGTTTTTTCAACCTCTAAATTTATTACACCAGGACTCGCATCATCGGAAGGGGCAATAATTAATTTGAAAAGGAAAGGAAAAAAAAAAAGAAGGCATCGCAAGAAGCGTATTTCATGGTCTCTCACTGATACTCCCAATGGCGAGTATAAAATCTAATTTCTCGAAAATGAGAACCACCGTGCGAACCACTGTGTCTTCCCACGGGACCACTGGGAGCAGTGGGAAGCCTCTGTGCCCGTACTGGGGCTATACTCCGCTACGGTATGGCGAAGGGTAGAGGGGGGGCAATTCCCCAAGGAGGTAATTACCCCCCCTCTGTACCTCGTCCCCGGAGCTGCCTCGACCACCCAGCAACACCCCACCTCGCCATGTACCTCTTCTACCACCCTCAACCGCGCGCCACCTTCAACCACTCGCAAGCCATCGCAACTTCAACTCCTCTAGGAGCTACACGCTAATACAAAACCAAACCAGTTTCGAATAACCTCGCACCTGTACATCGCACTGGAAAATGTACGTAACGTCACCACACGCGACCATCAGCGCCCTTAAGAACCGGGACCATCCTCCGGGTGACACCTGGCGAACCGTCCGTCTCGATTTTGAGCAACCCTTCGAGTTAGTCAGAAATTTTTTAAATGTTGATTTTTGAAAAAATTTATTGAAACTTTACGACTCATGAAATTTTTCTATAATTTTATGCTAATTCACGTTTTTCTTTTTTTTTTTGCGTCTTGCTATCTTGGGTAACCCGTGGTAAAAACCTGAAAACGCGACGCAACGTCAAGGCGCACACTGGTTGCTCTCGCGCAATGGCATAGCTGGTCCCAGACCTGCGGGGACGGGATGCTGGAGCCAATATCACCGGAGTATGGCCCCTCCGGGACCGGAGTTCCATCCCACCCCCTAACACCCACCGTCCACCACTGCTCCCCCCGGACGTTCCTCCTTCTACCCTGCATTGCCCGGATGATCTCTATAACCTCTGCCCACATACCGACACTATGGATATGATGAACCATAGACCAGACCATGCGCCGTCGTACACATCCAAACGATTCTCCCCCGTAGTTCGATTCCGGGCGATCGTCGAAATTCATGAAATTTCAATCCTGCGTGACTCTGGATTACTGGCATTTTAGCCGGGCAATTCGGGCTGTATCGTCCGGATGAAAAATTGAGGTTGATCAATGATTGAGGAAATTTTTTTTTTTTTCAAATATAAACTTGTCATATTTTTTTAGGTTATCTGCAAGAAGATGGACCCTCCTCCATCCAGGCTGCCGATTTGGAGAATCAGAACAGCCTCGACAGCGGTGAGTCTTTCTTTAAAAATTTTTCCATCGTGTCATCATACGTATGGTCTTTAATCTTCGTCATAGACACGTTATGGTTTGCAATGAATTAACTGGGGACTTGAGATTTTCTAGGACGATTTATATCGAATTTACATTGCACCTCGTGTGCTCACGTAATGTACTTGGCGCAGGAGACAACAGCTGGAATTTACCCCAGGTCCGTTTTCACGTGAACAAAGAGAATTTGGAATATCCGGAGCGTCGCCGTCGATATAGCTATTGGCATCTGTAACTCGACGTTGGGCTCGTACGATGACGTGTATACCTGGTGCAAGGGATGCTGCGAATATCAAAGGGGTCTGGTGCCAGCACGTGAAACGTCTATTTCGACCAGCGACTTCATGACGGTGGTCATCCGATCGTTGCTGATGTCTAAATCGGGCCAGGTCATACCTTGTACCCTGGATTCATTTATGGACCATCTGCGGAAGTACCAATTACATCCCCTTGGTTGGGATTAATTTAATACTTTTTACCATCGTTCGACGACGCATCTTTGTCATTCATAGAACGTGTCGAAGAAAAAGTTCATCCTGCCCCGTTAGGGTCGCAAAGAGTATCCGGTGCAAAGATGGGTCAGGGTAGTAAAGATCTTTGAGCTTGCTTCGGACCATGACCACTAGGATATCCCAGTCTCTCGGCTAGCGTACTCCGGGGATGACGTAAATGGCTCCCTTCAGTAACAGGTTCTATACTCGTGTGCCAATGTCCGGCAAGGATAGACTTATATATCAGCATTCCCTAGGTATACGCATTTCCACCCTCTTTGGGAGTTGACTTTGTTATCGTACTTACGTAGGAACGTTCTGAGGCAACGTCGGACCAGGATGGTCCTACCTACTTCAAAATCTTCTGATTCGATGGGACTGTTGCCTCACCCTATGTGTCACGTCGCTGGAAGATCCGGTATGTCAGCCAAAACCTGATTTCTCCTTATTCTGGGTTCTGATGTATATATATTTTTTTCAGAAAATTTCAAACAACTTCCGTCGACGATAGTCAGGATGGCTTTCTGGTATTCTGACTCAGGTCAAAGGGCACTTTCGTATTTGGACCAAGTAACGGAACGGTTAGACTTCCACCGTATTCCGGATGTCTATAACAATGTGTGCGGAACAGATGGTGACTTACCTGGGTAGTTGAATTTCGTTTACCTGTTACCTGGGTTACCTAGGTCGGTAGGGACCTAGATTGGGGTACCGATCTACCTGTAATTAGATGTTCAAGCTTGTGGTGCTTGTCGGACGAGCAAACACTTAATTAATCCTTCAAGCTTCTCAGAGTGAAATAGCACTTGGACTTGGATATTCTCTGAGAGGAACCTTCAAGCTTTGCTACTAAGATTCCAGTTGAATTTAACAGATGGCGTTGCGTGTAAATGCATTTTTGTGTCGAATGGACGGCCCTTGTCCATGAAAAACTTGTATCTTGATGGTTTAATGTATAGTTTTCTGATTAAGGTAAAATTTTGAAACTTTCTATGAGACATGGTTCAGGTTATGGTTGATGTTTTGGTTAGGTTAGTTTTTGGATTTGATAAGAATTCCATTGACATAGCGACCAGGGTGATATGTATGGATTATATGAATTTGTTGAAATTAATTAGTCTTTCAATTTTATATTGTATAAGATAGATTATTGACAGACTGTCATTAAATGTTTCGTCTTTGATTTGTTAAAGCAGTCCTGGTCGATATTCTACAGTCAATGGTAATCAGGTCAGGGGGCAACTATGGACTAGATATCAGTGTATATAGGTATAGGACGTATACTTACCACGTAGCCTGGACGTAACGTGGATTTTAGAGGATCGTATAAGGTTGACCAATGGTCGACCAGTCACACTCGTTGCTTTACTACTGCTGGTACTTTACCCTAGCGACCCCCATAAAGCTGCCCAGCCACCATGAGGATTCGTAACAGGATCAGGGCGTAGGGGTAGTTTTAACGAAAGCTTAGAGAGAGAGAGAGAGAGAGAGAGAGAGAGAGAGAGAGAGGGAAAAGGGAAAACGAGGGAGGATGATACAGGCTTATCCAAATAGAGTCACAAGTCCATCGTGTCTCGCTTTATAAATCAAAGGACGAAAATAAACTCAAGTCAGTAGACGATAACTTGGTGTTTTAGGCACTGACTATTTTCTCTGATCTACCATCTTTTTTGTTCTTCTCTTTCCTTCTCGGATCGTCTCGATCGGCGCCACAAGCTTCTCGTATCCCTAGAGACCCATTGCAACTTTAACCTCTTCGCATTACGAATCTTCCCCGAAAAAGTCAACCCTCCTCCTCTCTGGCCTCCCCTGAGAAAATATTTCGAGTCTTCTCTTAATTTCTTGTGAATTCATTTTTTATCTCGAAAACGACTTGGACGCTCCTGAATATTTTTATTCGCCGGTTTCCTGCGAGAATATCGCATTTCACCCTGATCTTACTCTTCTCGATCGATCCTCCTCTGAATTAGTATAGGGATTATACAGGGACTTTACGCGATTGGCCGACCTGGTTTTTTGTTATATATTACGTCCTTAGCGTTTTGTTACTGCCGAATAATCAGCCAAAGGCTTCGTCTACCCTGCTGTGGGAATAGCCCAAACGTCTTGCTTGCATTACGAACTTTGACGTGGTAGATGGAGACGACGGTTGACGCGTTGAAAATTTAACTTGGGTCCGTCTTTGAGTTCTGCGCATGCGTCATTTATTATTCGAGAAAGGGTTACGCGCACCGCTCTCGATTCCTATGAGTTTTAAGGGTTCGTTGCTTTAATCTTCTTATGGACATATATTCTTATTGGCTTTTGGTTTTTAGGTGGTTTATTTAAATCCGCATTGTTCCCTTGGAGCACTTTTTTCCTTATTACATCATTTTTCGTATTCTTGGATAGTAATAGAAATCGTTCTACCTAGTACTGTACTCTGATCCTTGTTCTCCTGAGTTGTTCTGTCTGACACTGAGGACCAGTTAGTGGCACGCTGGACCGGTTCATCTAGAACGTCGCGTAAGCTCACGTTTTCAAAGTTACAGTCGGTAATAATTAGCCACGACGGACGTGGACACGGACGAGCACTTTAAATGTCCGCCAGATATCACAACGTCAGTTTGGTTAGCTTATTGTTTGTTAAAATACCAGCGGTAACTCGACGCGGTTGAAATTTTCGACTTCGTTGTCGGAGAAATAGATTAATTTTAGATTTACTAAATTTTACAGTGACGTACGACAGACGAAAGAAAAATAGTGGTAAAATTACTTATTCGCGGTCTTGCATTTGTTACGATATAGAAATAATAATTATAAATTACCTTCAGTCGAGGTACATGCGCTATAGTGGGTATTATGAATTTTTCAAATTACCCGCCAAACTTTCTTATCGATTTTGTCACGTCAATCGATTCAACCGCATCGACCGAGCATGGATCTCGAGAATCTTGAGGTTACCTTTTGAATTCCTCTTAGTAGTTCGTCGAGTTGCTTATAGATGGTGCTGCTAGCCAGTAGAGCGCGCGCGATCCGCGATAACATTGGTTCAGGAAAATTATCATTAATTCCGACTGGAATCGACTCTGTAGCAGCTGATATCAATATTACTACAATTAATTTGCTGAAAAAAAAAAAATATTAAACTGGATCAACGCGGGCTTTCGTGAATGACTGACATACTCTACGGCACTGCAACACTCCGAAAAGAATGCATTTATTGCACCGCACAAGTGCATGGCATAAAGTGACGTACTCTCGATGCTCTTTGTAAAACGACTTATACCCGCTGACCAATTTACAACAGTATTTTTCTAGACCAACTGCAGCTAGTTTTTGCAGTAGCAAGGTCGACCAGTGCGTTCGGCTGAAGAGGAAGTTAATATTTCATAAGTATCAATTGCGTGAAATTATTGATGACTTTAATAATGAAAATCTCATACACCCTTTTTGGCTGTAAATTTTGAAGAATAAGAAGAAAAAAAACTTGCTCACGTTTCTGATTCACGTAATTTATTTCTTGATTAAAATTTCTTTATCTCCTCCACACCTCACTTGGATTGTACGTTCTTAATTGGTATCGTCCTTCACGCCCACCGGTGATCTCAAAATGAGCAATGACAAAAATAAGACCAAATCATGTTATTCTTCGCTAAGCCGCACTCACGGTTTAAAAGTAAATAATTCTTATCCAATTTATCCGATATATTCGTGTAACAGGTTCAAAAACCGTTTGAGCTTGATTTTTCAAATTTTTTCCTTTTTTTTTTGATTTTCTACGAAATTGGTAGGGCTTTTCAAAATTGGGAATTTACAATCTGGGACAGCCAATCGGAACAAAAGGACAAAAATGCTAGAATCGAAAATTCGGTGTAACCTGACATTAAGTTTTTTTTATTACTAAAGAGAGAAATAATTTTGGTAATTAACCTCTAACAGTGTGTGTACTGCCTTGAAACGTCTGTGTCAGACATTTTAAGTTTTCTTGACAATACCTAACATTGTCATGATACTGTATCGTTAGCTATTGCGGTGACTATAGCTTTGCTATATTAGAAAAAAAAAAAAAAAAAAAAAAAAAAAAAAAAAAAAAAAAAAAAAAAAAAAAA